>NW_025765998.1:0-77492 GCF_003918875.1 Haliotis rubra
ATATTAGCATTTTAGTATCAGTTTATATTAAGCCTTCAGATTTGCCGATGATCCTATAGCCCATTGTAACGTTGTATTGTCAAAATAGTTTTCTTAAAGATATATGCTAGCTAGTTTTAACTCATTTTGTGCTAATCTAGTAATTTTGCTAGAATTATTTATATTATATGTATGTATTATTATGAATTTAGAACTAGTTTTAGAGAATTGATATAGACTGGAAATATTGCCGATGTGACTTTAAATTTTAACCTCTTTCCCTCAGTTTATATTAAATTGACTGCATACTGACGATACGTTTACCTAATATTCTTGTAATTGGGGTGCTGTTTGACACTAATGTATGGTGTCGCATCTGTTGATAAGGTCATTGATAATATTAACCTTTCAGTGATATTTATTTACCTACCACTAAAAAGTGACGTAAAAGACATATTTCTTTTCTCCTCCCTGAACATAGATGGAAGGAAGGGAAAGTGTATTTTTCAGCCTATTCAGATAATCATGTCAAATGCTTGTTTATTATTATTTGATTTTCAAAAAGGAAATGGAGACTTAATTGAAAAATTATAGACCTTGATATATTAATATGTGAATGGAATTTATTTTTATGAGTTCGTGGTTTACATTTAAAAGGCGAGATTGTTAGTGGCTGTATCCTGAAAGTTAAAGATATAGTCCCAGAAACCTTCAAAGTAAATTTAAAGCTACCACGTTATTAATAGTATATATTTCCTATTTTGAGTAATGGCTGAACCTCAGTGCGATTGCCAACAGCTGGCTGGAGATGTAAATCCAGCCAGGGTCCATGCAGGTAGCAAAAGTATTGTAAGTCCCCATGTTTTTCTAGTGAGTGGGTGAGTTTGGTTTTACGCCACGTTTAGCAATGTTCCAGCAATATCACGGCGGAGGAGGCAAGAAATGGGTTTCTACCGATGTACCCATGTGTACCCATGTGGTGAATCGGACACGAGGATTGGGAACGCTTAAACAGTTGTTGGTGATCAATAGCCCAGTTTTATATTGTAATTGTCCTAAAAGTGTTCTAATTTTATTGTTATATATCGGCTATTTCTAATTCTATGCGTGATATTCCAGTTGCTGTAACTGTTCTTTGCCGACAGATTTTATAATGAAACTTATTTCCTACAAATGAATAACTTGTTTTAGTCACAATATAGCTGAAATATTGCCGGTGTGACTACAAATCTTAACTCACTTACTTGTATGCCCTAAGATACTACGAATGGGTTCAGCTTACATGGTGTCCATGGGGTGTTCCGTAAGTTCCGTATATATTCCATCAACCGAACTGCTCATCCACCACGGAGCTGCTAAAAACAAGTTGGTTTCCAAATTGCGTCACCAAAGATACTCAGATGATATACTCCAGCGGAAAGGCAAAATATTAATTCTTACCCTTCCGGCCCATGAGCCACTGCCTTCTGGGTTAACAGCCCTAGGGAAAAACTTAAATGATATTATTTATTAAAATTTCCGAGTTCAAAATCATTAACGATTACTGAAAAAAAATCATGTCATGTTTTTATTAAATTTTGTGCAACATCACATGGTTGGTTTGTTGTCTAACGCCGCACTCAGCAATGTTCCAGCTATATGGCGGTGGTCTGTACATAGTCGAGTCTGGACCAGACAATCCAGTGATCAACAGCATGAGCACCGATCTACACAATTGGGATACGATGACATGTATCAACTAAGTCAGCGTGTCTGACCACCTGATCCAGCTAGTCGCCTCTTACGACCCGGATTCTTCAGGGTAGGAACACAGGCCTTGTGTGACTAAAAATATTAACTCACTCACTCTTATTCAGAAAGGTCGTCTCTTTCGTGATTTTTAGTACTATAAGTTCTCATTTAATTATAGCATTTAAAAAAAAATAGACTTGTTAACTGACTACCTGTAAATAGAAACATATTATAATATTGGTAGTTTAGATTAGTAACTGAGATTGTTAGTGGCTGTACCCTCAAAGGGGTTGAAGTAGCGTAAAATTATTGTCCTCCTGAGAGGGTACGTAAGTCCCAAAACTTTCAAAGTTAACTATTTGCTTACCCGATTTTTAAACGTAGTATATTTGTTCATTTAAATTTTGGCTAAACTTGTCCTACAATCGCCAGCTGCTGAAGGGATGGTGTAAATCCAACTAGGGTCCATGCAGGTAGCAAAAGTAATGTAAGTCCCCATGGTTCCTAGTATGGTGATCTACCTTCAGTTGTTGGCGATCTATAGCCCGTTTTTATATTGTATTGTCTTCGTAAATAAAATAGTTTTACATGTTCATGCTAGTTTTAGACTCCATCTGTGATACTCTAGTTATTTTACAGTCCTTCGATGACTGATAATTTAGCAACTTTAATTTATTGTTTATGTAAAACATTTCTCATCACTATATGGCTGAAATATTGCCGAAGTGACGTTAAATTTAACTCACTCACTCACTCTCCTTCGTGATAGATCAAAACTAATGTAAAATGTCGTTTCATTCCACTAGTGTTATCAACACATATTATACATATAGTTATCCCCGTATTATTTTGGACTCCTCCCGTCCTTTCAATATTACTTCACCAAACTTTACACATCAATAGGTCTGGTTGTGAACTGGTGCCCTTTGGCAGTTTTGGATTTCTGAATAAAATATCTGTTCGTTTCCATGGCAACAGGTTTGACTTCGACTGAAATTGGTGTTTGCGCTCTTTTCCGGTGTAGAACTTTAAAACCGTTCAATGTTTCTTCACCAAATTTTGCACATAGATAGGTCTGGTGGTAAAGTGGTGCCTTTTGATAGTTTTGGAGTTTTGAATAAAATATTTCTTTCATTACCATGGCAATTACTTTGATTGATAGTGCTCCTTTCCGGAACATAACTTTAAAACCTGTCAATACTCTCCTTAAAGTTTGTGGGATTCAAGAACCTAATGACATAAATCAACAGTACCACTCTATTTCCAGTATCAACATTACTGAAGTACATCAAATCGTGGAAGCACTCAGGGCAGTCCGTTGTTGATACAAGCATACAAGTATATGAATAGTTTTTTCATATGTATGTTCGTCATATCAACGTGAGGAACAATTTAACATTTGACATAGTCACAACTACTTGATGTATATATCTGTGAAGTTGGTATAGTAATGTGTTGGCAACAGTATTCATGATTAGTTGTGTGTGTGTGTCTATATATATATAAGACGAAGAAGTTTCTGAAATAATCACACGACACGGATCTTTCCAACATGTCTCACTTTTATCTTCAGGGAGAAGTGATTATAGTTGAACGGATTATGTTATGACGTCACTTTGTCATGACGTCACAATGCAACTGTAGATACAAATGTTGTGACGCGGCGTTGCCATGACGTCACATTGACGGCTTAACTTGACGGTACTAGTAGCATAAGCACAATGAAAACAAGTATAATTCAGACACATTGCGTTACCTATTTAACGATGGACACAATTCTGTAATGAAAGGGTTTCTTTAGCTTCAACTTCTAATATATGTACTACCCATCACTTTCTTTATATATACACACACACACGCGCGGGGGCGGTGGGGTAGCCTACTGGTTAAAGTGTTGGCTCGTCACGCCTGAAGACCCGGGTCGATTCCCCACATGGGCACAATGTGTTAAGCCCATTTCTGGTGTCCCCGCCGTGATATTGCTGGAATATTGCTAAAAGCGGCGTAAAACTAAACTCAGTCAGTCAGTCACACACGTGGGCGCACGTACATGTACGTGTGTGTGTGTCGTGTGTGTTTAATTAAGTATTGGATAAGTCTATTAAGTTATTATGAAGTAATGTGATTCCTGTCAATAATACTGTTGTTCTACCATGTTTCAGGCTCGTATTCTTCTTTATTGCATCCATTGTAATAAACGTCCATTGCATCACACCCCAATGGCTTTGTGGTTCTTGACAGAGAGAAGTAACCCCATCCTAACGCTACTACACATATTCATGAAGAGTATCTTACCATTACGGGGAAGCTTTGTCTTCCTGATGTTTTATGATCGCCTGAGGGTTTTTACGATATTTGTGATAAGCTGGTTCCCGGCTCCTTTGCGCGCGCCAACTTGCGCCAAAGCTAGGAGCCGGTATGTAACTGCCATTTAAAACGCTCTGCTCGTTTATTTGACGTCACATCCGGATTAAATATTAATTTTTACCTTAGGAAGCCGAATTTCCCTTCACAAGTCTATATACCAAACATAATTTCAAAACAAATAATTAGAGAATATTTCAGCATATTAATTAAGGGAGGATTTAGATTCTTTAAAATCACTACGCACGAGTTTCATACACCTTTCATCATAACTATCCCCCTGATAAATGCACTTATTTGGGTAGATTACATATGGCAACTTACTGATTTATCCTGTACCAATAGCGTGTTATTCGTTGATCAAGGGACCCGTGAAGGTCCGGGTTGGAATAGCCTTCAGTAACCCATGCTTGTCGTAAGAGGCGACTAACGGGATCGGGTGGTCAGTCTCGCTGACTTGGTTGACACAAGTCATCGGTTCCCAATTGCGCAGATCGATGCTTGTGCTGTTGATCACTGGATTGTCTGGTCCAGACTCGATTATTTACAGACCGCCGCCATATAGTTGGAAGATTGCTGAGTGCGGCGTAAAACTAAATTCACTCACTCACTTGTTGATAAAGGGTCGATTAGGTATTACTAACCTGTGCTTTGTAGATCGTGGTAAGAGTATATCTACCTAACAAGTCACATATAGCTCATGGTTATGTTACATATTCCTTACATTTCATATGACACCAAATCCTCATGTAGCATACGGGTAGCATTTTGCATGTCTTACATATTGATTGCTGAGGTAGAAAGTATTTAAACTGTTTACAAAATTACAATTCGAAATCTAATGGAACAATACATAAAAATCAAAAGAGGTCATTCGAGACTCGTGATAAGTGAATAGTTTGCTCTCTGTCACATCCTATAACCGCGAAGACGTTAGGAAGAAATGTTATAATGAAATTTACTTAATACGCCAATGTATTATGTATGTGCAAATGTGCAGTTTGTCTGTAATATTTCTAATGCGTGTTTTCAAAGAAACACGCTAAAGTCATTATGGAAGTTCCCCAAACAGACATACATTTTACCTGATTTTATGACCTGTTGTAGACTAATTGACGTGATCGAGAAGCAGAAAAACAATTAGTGAGCACTGAGTGCAGCATACAGCTGCAAAGTCCCTTTCGATCAATCCGGGACGTATTTAGACAAAATAAAGAGATGTCAAAATAGCTTTTACTCAATATAATGCTTAGCGTATCACTATGAAAATATCATAGTGATACGCTAAGCATTGTCATTCCCTCATGACCATCCTGTGTGCGTTATTTTTTAGCATTATTGAGATTGTAGCCCCTACACCGTACATTTAAGCTCATCCCGTGCCATTGATGTTGAGAAAGTTTTATGTTATTTTAGGAGGCACTTACGTTGATGTTGTATAAATAATCAAACAACGATATATCGTAATGAAAATGAGATACTAATGCATTGCAGTGTCACTAGTGACGATTGCACTAAACACACCTCTTATCACCCTCAGTTTCAAATTGAGTAGGTATATAAATACGGTGTGCCAATATACCATCGGCTATCTGACCACTGATGATGATGAAGATGAACTTTCTGGAGTTGTGTGTTTTGGTTGCATGGTTATCACCAGTCCGTGTTGACAGTGTGGCTGACTCGAGAGAGAGTGTCAAACAACTGAGATCGTATCTTGAAACCCGCTTCAACCCAGAAATTCCACCCATCGACCCAAACACAAATGTCATCAACGTTGATGTCACGATTGGCCCTCTACAGGTTCAGGATCTAGTTGATGCTACCCAAGTCCTTAAATTCAGAGTGTTTGTGATGATGAGTTGGAAGGACTCATCACTTGCTTGGAATGCCTCGGATTACCCAAACGTTTTAGAAATAGAAGTCGCGCCACATAAAGTTTGGCGTCCTAACGTGTTCTTGGTTAATGCTGCTGCCGGCGATGGTCCTTTATCAACAATGATGCCAATGACGCTGTTCATGAATGGATCTCTCTGCTGGCAGAACATAATGATGGTCTCCACAATTTGCAAAACCGACCTATCTCGATATCCATTTGACAACCAGACATGTGACCTGATATTTTCAACGGCTTTGGATATCCCACATTTCTACATCCATTTGTGAATTCAAATTCATATGGTTTAAAACTTAACACCAATGGAGAGTGGCAAACTGTCGACATAACTCCCTCGGACTCTTCACCTCATGAAGACCTGCCGTACCAAGCTGCTATATTTAACATCCATCTGTCAAGAAAGCCATTCTTCTACATCCTGAACTTCATTTGTCCTATGTGCCTTGTCTCCTTCCTCAACAGTTTCGTGTTCCTGCTTCCAGCAAGCTCTGGAGAAAAAGTGGGTTACCTTATGGCTGTCTCTTTGTGTCGAATGCTCTCTTCCTTAGTCTCGTCCACGAGATTATGCCCTCAACTTCTGACACTATTTCACACCTATCCCTCTACCTTGTTGGGATTCAAGTCCAAGGATTCCTCGGAATTATTGCCACCATTGTAGTACAGAATGTGTACTCTCAAAAGAAGAACACCAAAGGAAGATGAAGGTCATGAAAAGTCAAACCAAGCACACGCAGGATTGAAGCTGACTCAAGTAATGCCTGTTGACTCATCGGACACAGAAGAGCATCAGACCGCAAAAGTGCATATGAGAACGAAGGCTTTCAGATGGATCCGTAATCTCTCACTGGACAGACTTTTGGATGGTATTTTCTTTATATTCTCATTTGGCTTTGGATTATCAAGCTTAGTCTATGTACTGTCGTAAGAAGTTTCCTAAATGGTGAAACGAACTGTGACCGTTCCCAGTGTCGTCAGTCTTTTAGGTTCTGGTTTTCGGCAGCAATAGAAAACCTCTCAATAGAATCGGTTGAGAAATTTTTCAGCACTGATCGATGTAGTGAAAGGACGTGAAAGTTTTCTCCTTTTATCGAATATTCATTATATATGTGATATCAAAATGATAGAAGAGGATAATATCCCATTACACAGATTAAATGGTTACTTCCGTTATAGTCCGTTTGGCTCATAAGCTGACCGATGAATTGCAATCTAACTCGGAAACTACTGAACATATAATACTCTATGAAGTTCTGATCATAATCATCATCATCAGACCAACTCTGCGATTCTATCGCAGAACTTATGTCCTAAAATAAACAAGTTGTATAACAAACTATCATTAAAATGTTGACACACTTCACTATTTCTTATGAGGGAGGGGTGCAAAGAGAGGAACAACCAGGTGTACGCGAAGAACGTGCCATGCCGACAAAGTTATTGAATCATTTACCTGAGCTGTGCTGTCTCCATCCTGTCTCGCAAACCTGGCTGTTCCTCCTCTTTACCCCTCCCTCGTAACAAAAATAGTGAAGTGTGTCAATATTTTAATGATAGTTTGGTAAACAACTTGTTTATTTTAGGACATAAATTCTGCAAAAATCACAGAGTTGGTCTGATGTTGTGATTATGATCAGGGTTTCATCAAGTATTATACTTTTTAGAAAAAGGAGGAACAGTCAAGTGAGGACGACCAATCTGATGTCAACATTGAAACTAGTGAACACAGATTGGTAAGTTTTCTAAGTTGACAGTTTATAGAATGGAATTCATTTTAGATGTCGGGAGAAATAGTGGTTGTTTACATTATTGAAGTAGTGGTGTAAAAATGTGAGATTTGTGAGTAATACTGACGATTAGATTACTTCCAACTGTAATTAACGTCGATAAAAAATAATGGTACGGAAAGTATTATTCAGACAGCTATGTTGTGTATATTTAGGTGTGGCTGTGGGGCCTGTGTACCTATGTCTACAGGTTTAGAGTGAGTGAGTTGTTATTTAACATCACATCGGCAATATTTCAGCCATATCGTGACAAGAACATATGTGACATTGAAATGGAATAGATGTATATTATAAAACATGTCGACAAAAGGACCTACAGGTTTAGAAAGTAAATGCTTTAAGGAAATACAACAAATAGAGCATATGTGTGACGAAGCTGAAATCCAGTGTATCGCGGAACACATTACGAACACTTCATCGATAACTGCCGTCAGAGGAGTATATAATTTCTTAAAAGTAGGAGTTTCTTGATGAAAATGAACTTATCAAACGCTATTCACGTGTTTCTGAATACAGTGACTTTTCGTCTTACCAATCAGAGTTCATTTCATGAGTCACCCATGAAGATCCTGGTTAGAATATTGATTTCCAGTAACCCATGCTTGTCGTAAGAGGCGACTAACGGGATCGGGTGGTCAGGCTCACTGACTTGGTTGACACATGTGATCGGTTCCCAATTGCGCAGATCGATGCTTATACTGTTGTTCACTGGATTGTCTGGTCCAGACTCGATTATTACAGACCGCCACCATATAGCTTGGCACATATTGCTGACTGCGGATAAAAACTAAACTCGCTCACTCACTCATTCCATGAGTTAGTGTTTCTTTGTAGAATGTGCCAGGCGTAGACAGTTGGAGATTCCATAGTCAAAACATGGTTGCCTGTGCTGTCTTCACGCCAAACAATCAGCTTTGAGTTCAAAGTTAAATACAATGGAGTGCCACGTATTAATTGAATTGTGCAGTGATGGTTAGTTTAGTACATTGAACAGTTGTCACAGTATGTATTTCACTGGTTAACAGCAGGAGTGAGTGAGTGAGTGAGTTTAGTGTTAGTTTAAGCAGTTAAGATGGTCATCTAGTTTATCACACTGTTTCATGGATTTTCTTATATTATATATTTTAAATAATATATTCATGTGCTGCAAAAGATTAGTTGGTATTCTATTAGATTATTTCATTGAGGGCCTTTTTCCTACCCATTGAGGCTTTTTGTCATGGGGGCATTTAGCCTAGGGTGTTTTGTCTGAGTGGGCCTATTATCCTACCACCGGTTGTCAGCACCTAGTTATATGAATATATAAACGAGGAATGATTCAATTTCAAGGTCTACAAATACTGTGGAATTTAATCGGCTCTATGCAATAAACAGGAAGTTGTCATCCATAAAGTTGTATGTTTCATTTTGACTCATCAGCTTCTAAAATGTCGATCAAACAATTAGATATAAGCACCGTATACAAAGGAAAATGACCGTCGTCTCGCATCTATGACGTCACAGTCCGACTTCGCCCGAAGCTTGGATTACAATATGCATACGCACTGATTATCGGATTTGGGCAGTTGCTTGTTATTTTTTAGAATACAATGAAAGCACATGTGACTTTTTGCGTGTGCGGATGTATACTTTGTTTCATCCTTTATAACATATTTCAAAAAGCTGACATTCAGCATATCTCCTTCAAAGTGGCATTTAGAAGTTGGTTTGATGAGGAGGAACAGGTTATACTATTTATTGCAACGGATGCTACGTTTCGGTGTAGATGCTAACACCGTTATCGAGAAAGCGATATTCCGAGTCACTTGTATGCTAACGGTGTTAGTATCTACACCGAATCGTCACATCTATTGCAATAAAGAGTTGCCAATCCATATAACTTGTGTTTCTCCTTGACATAAATTATCGTAGTAGAGTTGGACTTCCTTATGTCAAGTGCATTCGTTTATTTCATAATCGACTAAAGAAGTTGCACATATTCGTCTTCATTTTTACAGCAGTCGACCTCCGCCTTGACAAGTGTTTGGTTGCACTTCTTTTCCACTAGACCCGTGAAGATCCGGATTAGAACTGATCTTCAGTAACCCATGCTTGTCGTAAAGAGGCGACTAAGGGGATCGGGTGGTCAGGCTCGCTAGGATGGTTGACATATGTCATTGTATCCAAATTGCGTCGATGGATGCTCATGATGTTGATCACTGGATTGTCTGCTCCAGACTCGATTATTTACAGAGCGCCGCCATTTAGCTGGAATATTGCTGAGTGCCGCGTAAAACTGAAATCACTCACTCAGTCACTCTTTTCTATTACTGCTCTTTTCAACCCAAACAGTTGATGAACACCTTCGAACTCCATATAAAATAACTCTCTAAACCTTTGCATACAAACCATAAAATAGATTTTGTTAAATGAACCTTGAGAAATACCTGTTCAATCCTACTTCTCATTTTTCAACTCTTGCACAGAAATGTTAAAGGATTCAACCATCATCTTACCCAAATAGAGTTATGCATTGCACTACCTGTTGCATAATAATACGATAAAACATTTAGACATACTTGAGCACAATTTTGGTGATTTTCCAGTGAACGTTTACTTGTGTAAGAAAGGATTGTTCATGTTGGAAAGTACTAATGCACTATTAGGAGTTACTTGTGCATGCATTTCTAGCATGCAAATCTATACATACATATGATGATGGTGATATAGAGAAGTTTAAAACTTAAGTGTGGGTTATCATTAACATAAAATATTAACTACTCATTCAGTACACATCTGGCATCGGGTTTGCTTCATTATTTGTAAAGGATGTCAAGTACAATGTGCGATATCATACTTAAAACAATAATGCATCATCAGACTGAAAAACCCCTGCCATTAAGATAAGTCAATAAATATATAAACATTCACCCATCAGTGCTGAGTAGGTAAGCAGAATCCAATTTTGTATTATCAGGGGCATTAGCATGCATCGTGTTCTTGTAGCTGAACAAATAAAACGGTTGTGTCCAACATTTTGTGTTTTCTGAATTCGCAAAAAATATTTTAATATGACTCACATAACCTGGAGCTTGCGTACCAGGACGTGGATTCATGCAATATAGGTCCACCTTACTGCTCCGCTGTTCACTAGTATAGAGTAGGCCTACGACCTTATGCCAGAAGGTTTCAAGATAGAATTCCATCATGGGACTCGCATATTTTATGGCCGTTACATTGATTTGTTACATCTGAGCCAAATAAGTCTCAGTACCAAACCGTGTGTCCTGGGACTAAGTTTCTGTTGACAGGGGAGTGTGTGGAAGGATGTGGGTTTATCAAACAGAGTACATGCTTACTTCGTCAGCAGAAGAAGTTAACCTTCCTGGTCATACTACAGTGAATTTGAAAGACTGGATAATGAAGGGGCAATCGAAGCTTTTGATCAAAGACTGAAAGGGCTGGCGGGCCCTTGTGCGAAAATCGCATTATATTGGAAAGCGCACGTAAAATCTCCGAATCATCATCATCATCATCATCCATGCGACTTTAAATTTATGGAATTTACGAAGGGATGAGTATGGATATTAAGCCAGTTTTAACTATTTAGACCTATATCGACACTTATGTTGAATGCTCCTGTTGTATCACAGTCACCACAGTCAGAGTGGTATATTGTACTAATGTTTCCCAAGCTGTGCTTGGTTAAGAGTCATCACACATCTGCACGATTAAGGATCACTGGAGAGCAGTAATGTTCTGATGTGATCCTTAGCGTAAATTGCCGTCTTTTCTTCTTCTGATGGTGAATACTGCCCTTCATGTGTTATATAGAAGTTATATAGAAGAGCAACTTACACGAACGTCTTTGGTGAGTACTCTGATGTCTCTTCCAAAATGGTATGGATAAGATATAAAGTCAGCTGTAACGTCTAAAACCGAACCATTTGATTTGCACAGTGGATTACAGCGGTTAGAGTGGCTCACCGTTGCTTTGATTTCCATAATGTGGCTTGTTTTCTCTTTCAGTAGTGAGTGAGTAATTTAACGTCACATCGGTGAGGTGAGGTGAGGTGTAAGTGGGTTTTACGTCGTGCTTGAGAATATTTCGCTCATATGCCGACGTGCATGCATAATGTATGTGTATGTGCGGCTGCTTGTACTAGCCCAGACTTTAGTTGGTTTTGTAGTGCTAAAGTGCTTCACTGCGGCAGATACCATGCCGCAGTGAAGCATGAATACCCACTCAGACACATTATACTGACTCCGAGCCGACCAGTCTTTGTTGTACCCATTAATGCCGAGCGCCAGGCAGGGACCAACAAAGTACCATATTTTAACGTCCTTTTGGTATGACGCGGTCGGGGATCGAACCCGCGGGCTTCCGCTCTCCGGGCGGACGCTCTAACCACTACACCACGGAGGTGGTCAACGTCACATCGGAAATATTTCAGTTATATCGTGACGAGAGCAAATTTGACACTGATAAGAAATACTTATACAATACAGAGCCAGTGTATAGCACAGGACATCTCAAATCTAGCAAAGAGGTAATATGGGTGTTATACTCTAGGGAATATGACACAGGTGCATTTAGCTACCAACTCAATACCAGACTGGTTCGGCCTATTAGACCCAAGGCTAATATCATACAATAACTTTATATTAGTTATGTATGGCCCAAACTAAATGTTACACATCCGACAATGAATAAAATAATCTTGCTCAAGCAGATTGATAGTACGGGTTAAGGGTCGCGCGACGTGTGATGGGCAAAGGAACGCCGTTCCTGGAACCAGTACCCTTCAAAATCAGAATCCAGTCCTCCAACTATTACTAGCCACATAAAGAAACTGTGCACACAGAAAATTCCTTCAGAATTGGAATACAACACAGAAAAGACGACATTATGTAGACACTTTATAAGCTGAAGTATCGGGCCTCAACAACATGTAAAAAACCATGAACAATATCCGTAACGATGACGTCAGAAGTTCAAAATTGAGTAGGGGTCACACGTCGAAGTCACAAAGTCAATAACGGGTATGACCATCATGCGCGTGAAACACAGCAGTGCATCGACGACGCATAGAGGCTACCAAATGAGCATTTTAAGGCCTGGGGAATGTTTGGGCGGTAGTCACTGCTGTCTGGAACCTGTATATGAGATGAGTCACCCGAATCCATCTGTCCTGTCTTGGCGTCGTTACGTCGGGGACGCCCAGAACGTGGGTGGTCGGCAAATCATTACTGTTTCCATAACGCCTGACCAATGCAGATATCGTGTTACGATGACATTGGAAATGTGCTGCCACCTGTTGTTGGCCCATGACTGCTCGAACCATTCCAATGGCTTCATGACGTTGAGCAGATGTTCATCTTGGCATGGTGTGCATGTGACTTCTCATGTGAATTTGTGAACGTTTGAATGACCAAAGATCAAGCTTTCGACAGTGACAGCAATTTCTGAGTTTCACATGTTGTGTGCAGCTGCACAGGCTGCACGTGCAGCAACACATTGCAAGTCCACAGGCCACCATCAATGACGTCACGTCGCCTGACACCTGCATGAGCGTTTGATTGTCTCCAATACTTGCTATGTTCACACCTTTATTTATGTATAAAGACGCTGTCTGCCGATCTTTATATTTTCTGTGTGCATAGTTTCTTTATGTGGCCAGTATACATATGGGCGCGGAAAAAAGGTTTCCCATTCGGTCCCCTCTTACGACTAGCAATGGGGTGCTGAGAACCTATTCTGCCCCAGGTCCACACGATGCAAAGAACACTTGGGGTTACCCAACACTCAGCACGAGGAGGTTGTTATTCATGAGTGATCTTTCAAGGATATGAAGTTGTATCAAAAACTTACAGAATTCAACGTTCTAAAGATTGAGTGAGTGAGTTTAGTTTTACGCAGATTCCAGCAATATCACAGCAGGGGACACCAGGAATGGGCTTCATGTACTACTCACACTTTGCAAAGGATCACAAAATTCCCAACTTCATAATTTTAAAATTGCATCCATGTAAAAGTGGATAAATTACAACATGGTAACCCTTCTTTAGACAAACAGTCACTTTAATCTAACCTTATGCACCTGATACATGAGGAACCATAAAATGATTTTCATGGCACCAGTCAGCCATTTTGCAAATCATGGAACGAGTCACCTGTCAATAGCAGGTAAGGGATCCACAAGATGAAATGACTAACTGAAACCTAGGATCCATGCTCACAAATAAGCTTAGATATTTAAATCAGATTTGACCCCACATGATAGTTTTCTGTTGAATCCATGATTTGATCCTTAGCAAAGTGTGAATAGTATATAATACCAATGCAAGAAATCTTGGTCTCTTGCTGTACGAGTGCACGCCTTTAACCACTAGGATACCCCCGAAGGCCCACGTTATAAGATCTTGAGCGTTCTTGTTGTCATCCATGGTCCCTAGTATGGAGATTTACCTTCAGTTGTTGGCGATCTATAGCCTGTTTTTATCTTGTATTGTCCTAAAAGTGCTATTAGTTTTAACCTTCCACACTAGTTTTAAATCTAATTGTGATATTCTAGTTGTTTTACTGTCCTTCGATGACAGGTTTTATAATATCCACATATTCCATTTCAATGTAAAATGTTCTCGTCACGATATGGCTGAAATAATGCCGATGTGACGTTAAATATAAACCCACTCACTCACTCTTGTTGTCATGTTCAGACACACAATAGCATTCACTGGGTCAAATATGCCACACAAAGGCGACTTGTTTCGTAAAAAAGTATAGTGACGATAATCAGTTTGGTGTTACTGTGGAAGCAATCTTGAACTTATTCATTTCATCCTCTCAACATTACGCAATACCCCACCAATGCACCTGACAATTGCATCAATTCTGACTGTAATGATATGTCATGTTATATATTCCAGTTAAACATATTGGTTGTAATGTGTGCATTTCACATCACTGATCAAAGTTTCACTGGTGGATAGTTCAAAATCCTGGAAATTCATTGATATTGACACAACTCTTCATAGACTATGTTTATGATGTACATCCATTAAGAATTCCAGCTAGAAATTGGTGGTTGTTGATTCAGCGTGACATTAGCAGTGAAATAATACTCAAGTTACATTTCACATATGGCTGACTTTATTTCACCTACCTTAGAAATTAACACACGTGTCTGTCGTGTATTACTCTGTATTGATTAGATGATAGTGATGATGGCACCTCCAAAGTTATTTACATTCTAATGTTTCTATTAATCTGATGGTAAAAAGTTCACATCAACTGACAAACATTTTTTCAATTACCACGTGTTGGAAACCAATCCCTGCAGCAATAGAAGCTTTTACGATAATAGCAATGGCATTTTGTTAAAGACAGTTTATGTTATGATGTTTCGCATTGTCAATATTATACAGATCTTGATCCTTGAAACTGGAGGGATAAATATCATGTGACCAAAGTCTCTCGGTTGTCACTGATAAGAATTTCCAAATACTAAAGGGAGCAGCTCTTGAAGAAGAGAATGGATTTCATGATGATGTTTCTTGTGGGTTCGTTGTTATCCCCTGTATTAACAACATAATGGCCGACAAAGGAGAGTGTAAAACAACTGAACACTTATCTTGACACCCGTTTAAATCCGACGTTGCTCCCATCGACCCTCAGACCAATGTCATTGACGTAGATATGACCATCGGGCCACTGCAGGTTCATGATCTCGTTGATTCCACACAGGAACTAACATGCAGAATATTTATGTGGATGAGATGGAAGGACACCTCACTTTCCTGGAATGCCTCGGACTACCCCGACGTTTCAAACATAGAAATCGCTCCACATAGAATTTGGTCTCCCAATGTAATGGTGATAAATGCAGCAGTTGGTGATGGTGCTTTATCGACAACTTGATGCCTATTACGATTAACCAAGATGGTTCTCTGTACTGGCAGAATATAATGACGATATCTACAATATGTAAAACCGATCTGTCCCGATATCCCTTCGATAAACAGAAGTGTGAAATAACATTTTTCATCTGGAATAGGATACCATGTCATTCTCCATCCATATTTCAGTTCAAACACTAGTGGTCTAAACATAGACACTAACGGAGAGTGAGAAACTGTCGACATAACAGTGTCGATATTTACACCTGAAAATGTGACATCTCGTCAAGCTGCGATCTTTTACATCCACCTTCCCGAAAGTATCTGTTCCACGTTTTGAATCTCATTTTCCCAATGTGCCTTCTCTCCTTCCTCAACAGTTTCTTGTGTTCCTGATTCCGGCTAGCTCGGGAGAAAAGATGAGCTACCTTATGGCTGTCTTTGTGTCGAATGCCTCTTCCTTAGCCTCATCCACGACAACATGCCCCTCAACCTCTGATACTGTTCCACACCTTTCCCTCTACCTTGTTGGGATTCAAATCCAAGGCTTTCTGGGAATCATTGCCACCATCGTAGTACAGAATGTGTACTCTCAAAGAAGAACGCCAAGGAAGATGGAGATAATGTGAAGTCAAATGAAGCTCACGCAGGATTGAAACAGACCCAGGTGAAAGACCAGTTGACTCATCTGACACGGAGCAGCATCTCAAACATCAGACCCCCACAACTGCATTCCAGAATGAAGGTATTCAAGTGGATCCATAATCTCTCACTGGACAGATTTTTGGGATGGTATTTTCTTTTCAATCTCCTTTGGCTTTGCTTTGCAACCTTAATCCCTTGTTCTTACTTAAAAGCTTTATAAATGTACAATCTAAAATGGTGGTGATTTTCAATGTCGGCGAGTCACCACTGAGTTTGGCACTATGATCAGCAGCGATCAGCTTTTTCAGAAAAATTTACTTTCATGTTTTCTAACTTTATCGAATATTGATGGTTTAAATATCATCCGATTATATAGAGTAGATGTTTACGTTTAAAACCCATTTCATTCCTTAAGTGCCTAATGGGCATTCTGTTTCCGCAACTCTTTAATGAATTATAGATTTTTGAGCTACTTTTGTACAACGCTGAGTTACATTGTGAAGGAAATTTTCTTTATGATCTTTAAAATGATTTGGTCCATTCGTAACAGAAGCCATGATATAAATATACCCAGGCTGGACTAGCCTCAGTGACAAATATATGTTGGTGTAAAGGGTGAATTGGCTGTGAAAAGTATATATAAAGGATGACTGTACACAGCTATGACGCTAGGTGTTCGCAAAGGGTGTCTTTTATCATGCCAACCTGTAGCAGCGCAAACCATTCTCAAATTTGCCTTACAACATATTTGACAGAAGTTGGTAAACATACCAGGAAATCCAGTGTGATAATGTTGAATTTCAATTGATGTTCATTATGTGAGATTTCAATGCTTGCACGTTTGGGAAATAGAATGTAGCATCACAGAGTTCGGGTAAGTATTAATGTCTCGAACCAAAAAATATCTTACGTAGTAAAAGTTAGCATAGGCTACACAACTTATGATGAAAATCATCTTACATTTTACAGATATATCCCTTTTCTTGTATTTTGGTGTATCTATGTCTGTCCACTATTTTCTATTACTATAATTATCTGTTAATATATGCGTGTTTACATCTATGCTGTACATCAGTCTGTATGTAGCCATACGAACAGGATACACCTACTTTTTGTCTGCACTTGGTTCAGTTCAGTGACTGCTCGTCTTATTAGTGTTAGTAATTATATTCGTTTATCTCATAGTATTTTTGAGTCAGTTCCTCCGAGGGAGGAGATTTTCGTAACAGTTACTAAGCACGAACATATTCATATGCACTTCTTATTTCGACTGCACGTCCTTCAACATAACCGCTTGGTGAACATGTACGAACTGCATATAAAATAGCTGTCTAAACCTTTGCATACATGGTAACTCGAAATAAAAAGTATTCGCATGTACTAACCGTTTAATTTGGTTAACTTAATATATAACTGTCAAATCCTTAACATGCGGTGTTTTTTTTAAAAACGGTTGAACAAGTGTACATTCATCTGTCACACTAAGGGGATTCGTTTAAAATAAATCTGTTAAAATGTGAGTATTGGGTTAGGAATATCAGGTAAATTTTATTTGAATGTGTCTAAGGCTTTGTATGGAACGAAGAAACTTAGTCCATCCCAATTCTCATTATGAAATCTAAGTGCAAGAGATCATATAGAGGATAAGTACTTGCATAATGATAGTGTCAATCATTGTCTTGTGCAAACAGGTTTACATATTATTAAATGTTTGATAGCGGGGGCCGTGGGGTAGCCTAGTGGTTTAAGCTTTGGCTCATCACGCCGAAAACCCGTGTTCGTTTCCCCACATGGGAACAATGCGTGAAGCTCATTTCTGGTGTCCCCGCTGTTATATTGCTGGAATATTGCTAAAAGCGGCGTGAAACTACACACACTGCTTGAAAACAATGTCGAAATGTTTTGATACGCTCCATCAAAATTTGGGCGCTCTTCCCGTGGGAGTTTAATTATTACCCCAAGGAATATGAGAGTATGTACATTGTGTAACCTTGAAAGTGAAAATGAGCATGATGGGTTACCTGTTTACTTTTGGTTTAGAATTCCGTTTATTACGGAATGTCTTTGTTAGAAAGTTCTAATGCCCTATTCAGGTAATATGTCATCTGCATAACTGTACAGTGGGTGAGTTACTGATTTAAAATTTGGAGTCACATCGGCAATATTTCAGCCACATCGTGACTAGAATAGATCATATGTTAAAAATAGGTAATGTTATATTATAAGGTCTACCGCCAAAGAACAATAAAGCAACTAGAATGTTAGTCATAGAAACTAGCACGTAACTTAAAGTATAGAGAACAATACAATATAGTAACGGGCTAATGAGCGCCAGCAATTGAAGGTAGATCACCATAGTAGGACCGTGGGGACGTACAGTACGTTTGCTACCTGCATGGACCCTAGCTGGATTTACACTATTGTACTCCAATTTAACCAAAAACTGAAAGAACAATATATTCTGCGATTAGAACCATATAGTATGAAAGAGTGAGTGAGTGAGTTACGTTTTACGCCACTTTTTGCAATATTCCAGCTATATGACGGCGGGGGACACCAGAAATGGGCTTCACGCATTGTACCCGTGTTTGGAATCGAACCCGGGTCTTCGGCGTGACGAGCGAACGCTTTAACCACTAGGCTACACCACCGCCCCATTTTATGAAAGAGATGTGACTTACATAACTGTACAGACACTGATGTATGTAACATGCGGCAGTTTACTACTCAACCTTTATAACCACTGTCTTGTACGCACACACTAGACGCTTTTCATAAATACATTTGGTATTTAATAAGTCTTATTCTTGATGGTGAATAAATAGAAATAGTTGTGGACATGCGTTTTGTGTTATTTTAACGAGAAAATACCGATTGTTATTCCGCAAACACATCCTTACTCATATTATCAGGGAGTGGAGTCGTCCGATGAAGGACTAGCTTATTATCTTAGGACTAAGCGTCTCACCTGATGTCAGGAAGTTCGCACCTGTCCGAACCCCGTCACGGGAAATTTTATGGCAACGTCGTTGGTTCCCAAAGTTGGTTCATGACCAGCAACTCATGGTGAGTGCTGAATAACGCTTATCGCACTTCCCCCATGTGGACCTGGGGTAGAACTGGTCCTCAGCACCATATTGCTGGTTGTGAAAGGTGATTCTTTCAATCACACCAAGCCCTGTGTCCCTACCCTGAACAATCCGGGTTAGAATTGGTCTTCAGTAATCTGTTGTAAAGAGGCGACTAACGGGATCGGGGTGGTCAGACGCTGACGTGGTTGACACATGTCATCGTATCCCAATGGAGTGTAGATCGATGCTCATGCTGTTGATCACTGGATTGTCTGTGGGTCAGACTCGACTATGTACAGACCACCCGCCATATAGCTGGAACATTGCTGAGTGCGGCTTTAAACAAGGAAACCAACCATGTGATGTTGCACAAAATTTAATAAAAACATGACAGCATGATTTTTTCCGGTAATCGTCAATGATTTTGAACTCGGAAATTTGAATAAATAATATCATTTAAGTTTTTGCCCAGGGTTGTTAACCTAGAAGGCGGTGACTCATAGGCTAGAAGAGGAAGAATTCATATTTTAGCCTTTCTGCTGGAGCATGTCATCTGAGGTATCTTTGCTGACTCAGATGTTGATCACCAACAACAGTATCCCCTCCATCCTCGATAATAGAATGTTATCCATGGGCCTATAACACTGACTACTAATCTCCAGGCTGTTGCACTGACTTTACATATTGCTTTTTACATTGTGGTCTCTTTATATATTCCACATTCATCATCTTCAAAATCGCTATGTCAACTCACGAAACCCTGTATTTTGGGATGATTTAAATGGCCATAACCCACAATGAGGTGGGTACAACTTCTAAACGCAAAGGGTAACATACTGGAGGAGTTCTTTTCAGATAATGATTGATTTATTCATAATGATGGTTATTGCACATATTTACATCCCGGCACAGGAACCTATTCAGCTCGTGGTTTCGAAGTGGCAACTTGTTTTAAGTGGCATTTTTTAGAAGTTGGAGAGTCTCAGGACTATCTTTATGGATGAACAACTTCTTTATTAAAGGTGATGCGGCGTTTCGATACAGACTCATGTATCGTTGTCCTTATCAGACTCAAACATGCTGAATAAAATTGGATGATGGTCAATCGACGACAATCATTTTCCTAAAATGCTAATCATCCCAGTTTTTAATCTTCCCCGTCATCAAAGGAATTTTTACAAGTCTACCTCGCCATTATATAGCACATTGTATTGTAACAGACTTTAACCTGAACCCGACCTTTTATGAACGTTCCTGATGCTATAACATGTTTTCTGATGAACGTTAAGAAGTGGCTGACGAGTGTTTCCCTATAATTCTTCTGCAGTTCCACATGCACGAAAACCACGACTCATGCAAAGAAAACTACAAGCTAGGAAGGCGAGTAAAAGGCTGAGGCTATATTTGAGTCGCCATCATATGGTCCAACAATTTGAAGAAATTCAAAATCTTTTGTGCTAAAATCACGGCGTACTTTTTAAGCAGAGTAAACGTGAATCTTGGCAAAATTATGTATCCAAAATCAGTTAAAGAATGTCGATTATATCTCCATCGTCTGTGGTGGTGACTGCAAAAAGTAACTGAAGGTTTAGGTCCTATCTGCCTTCGGCGTCTCAGACTTTGTCTTGGACTTGTGTTGATAGTCTTTATGTCGAGACAAATGAACCATCTTTAAAACATCGCGGTATCGAATGATTGATTTATCAATACATCACAAAACATCTCTGTACATCTCAGTCTGTAATTCAATCTCACTGGCCTTCTGTACATACTATTTATTTTTCTCGTAATCATATTCTGCCATTCACGTGATGAAGGGGCAAGAAGTAGCTCAGATTCGTCGTGTTGTAAATAAGAAAGAAGTTGTAAATCTATACCACCATACGTTGTTATGTTACCTTTCAACTTCCAAATGCCCATCAAAGACTGCTAACACAATTGCCGATTCTGCTGCTGGGGTATCATTCACCAAATCTGTGACACTTTCTGATACCTTACAGTGATAATAAACCTATTGTTAAAAATACGTCCGTGATTTTTTGCAGAAGAAGTGGGGCGCAATAAAAGTATAAATAACTTACATGCAATAAAATCAACTTTCGGTTTCACCTACTTGGGTTGTCAATCCAGATTTGAGAATTCATTATGCGATGATGTTATATCGTCCATTCTGGATATGCATATGAATAGTTGATAAAACTATCGCTTTATTCCTTATCCATGTGATACAAGAGAATTATGGTCCAGCATGATACGCTTTGATTATTGCCGAGTGCGGCGTAAAACTAATTTCACTCCTCTCACTCTTGGTGTTTTTGTTTAAAAAGAAATTGAGTTATATGTGTCTATACAAGATTGTATACATGTTTGTGGCTATACCCTATAAGGTTGTTAAATAAATGTAAAATTGTTTGTCCCATGAGAGGCTATTGTAAGTCTGTGTCATTCAAGGTATATCTACCTTGATCTGTTTTTTCTGTTTGTTTGTTATTTTGTTTTTATTCTTGTTTTCAGTTTGTTTGTTTTGGGGTCTTTTTCTTGTTGTTTTTTTTTCGGGTTTTGGTTGTTGTTGTTTTGTTTTGGGGTTTTCTGTATTGTTTTGGTTTTGAACATACGTTCATTATTTCATCCTCAGCCAATGACATGCCAGAAACACACCGCTAATGCATCAGGGTAATTCCGCCAGTCTGTGCTGAAATGATGCATGATGTTTTCTGTAATTCTTCATGATGTTTACACTCCACTGTCCGTTATTCCTTTAGGCCTTTTTGGTTATAACACAGGGTACAGTTTCACGAATGGACAGATTATTTAAAAATGTGCACATAATAAAGACTGACACAGTTCGTCCTATACCTGAAAAAGACTACAGTATGTGTTGGAAGTCCAGTAATGACTACACGTAAACAGATGATTCTGTTGGACATTGACAATGAACAAATACTGATCTAAAGTAACACATCGCATATGGGCTGACTTCCATTTCACCATCAGCACACATATTAACTCTGTGTGTATCTGCTGTAACGATAATGATAGTGACACAATTGTTGTTTCATTGGTAATGTTCTAGTACTCTAGTGGTGAAATTACATTATAGGAATAGTCAGTAAATAGATCATCCCATTACCTCGCGTTTGAAATGCAGGGTTGCATCAATAGATGCGCTTGTTTACAGGGCAAATAACATTACAACAACACTGTTTGTTTACAGCAGTGATTTGCTAGCGTTTGTCAGTGTCAATCTGGCAATATAGTATTTATCTATTCATCAGATAAATATTACCCATGTACAAATGAAGGTATAAATACTACGTGCTAAATATTCTCGGTTGTATTTGGTAGAAATTACCAGCTTATATTGAAGAGGGATACATTTCACGATGTTTCTTGTGAGTTTGTTATTATCCGCCTGTATTAACAACGTAATGGCTCACACAAAGGGAGTGTGGGACAACTGATCTCTTACCTTGACACCCGTTTCAATCCGGACGTACCTCCTATAGATCCACAGACCAATGTCATTGACGTAGATATGCACTTTGGGCCAGTCAGGTTCAGGATCTCATTGATTCAACTCAGAATTTAAATGTGTTTGTAGTGATGGTTTGGAACGACACCTCTCTTGCTTGGAATGCCTCGGACTACCCCAACGTTTCAAACATAGAAATCGCTCCACATAAAATTTGGTCTCCTAAAGTGATGTTGTTAAATGCTGCAGTTGGTGATGGTCCTCTACCGACAACTATGCCCATAACAGTTCACCAAGATGGTTCTCTGTCTTGGCAGAACATAATGACGATGTCTACACAGTTTGCAAGACTGATCTGTCTAAATATCCCTTTGACAACCAGACGTGTGATATAACATTTGCATCAGGAAAAGGATACCCTGTCATTCTCCATCCATCCATCAATTCAAAACTCTCATGGTCTAAAGTTAGACACTAACGGAGAGGGAAACAGTCGATATAACAGCGTCGATATTTACACCTGAAAATGTGACATCTCGTCAAGCTGTAGTCTTTACATCCACCTTCCCGAAAGTATCTGTTCCACATTTTGAACCCTCATTTTCCCAATGTGTCTTCTCTCCTTCCATCAACAGTTTCATGTTCCTGCTACTGGCTAGCTCTGGGAGAAAGATGAGCTACCTCATGGCTGTCTTTGTGTCGAATGCCTCTCTTCCTTAGCCTCATCCACGACACCATGCCTTCAACCTCCTCTGACACTATATCACACCTTTCCTCTACCTTGTTTGGATTCAAATCCAAGGCTTCCTCGGCATTAGTGCCACCATCGTAGTACAGAATGTGTACTATCAAAGAAGAACGCCAGGAGGATGGAGATCATGTAAAGTCAAATCAAAGTACATGCAGGATTGAAGCAGACCCAGGTAATGCCTGCTGATGAATCTAACACGGAGGAGCATCCTCAGGGATCAGAGCAAACTACTGCATTTGGGAACAAAGGCATCCATGAGGCTCCGTAACCTCCACTGGACAGACTTTTTTGGATGTTATTTTTCTTTGTAATCTCCTTTGGTGTTGCATTATCAACCTTAATCTTTTGTTCTATTATAAAGGGTACATGAATGAAACAACAAATCGCCATCATTTCGAAAAACATCCCAAGTAAAATTCGACAACAATAACAAAGAATGTCATCACAGTGTAGTTTGCCACATGGACCAGCATCGATCGATTGATGTAGCAAAGGTACTTTGATGTTTTCTACTTTATTGAATATTTGGTTTTATATATATGGTACCAGAGTGAGTGAGGTTAGTTTTAGGCGGCACTCAGCAACATTCCTGCAATATGGCGGCTGTGTGTAAAATAATCAAGTCTGGACCAGACAATCCAGGGAACAACAGCATGAATGTTTATATACGCAATTGGGAACCGATGACATGTGTCAACCAGCCAGCGAGCCTGACCACCCGATCCCGTTAGTCGCCTCTTACGGAAAGCATGGGTTACTGAAGATCAATTCTAACCAGGGTAATTGTACCAGAGGTTTTCATGATGATAGTTTATGTATTTACACTCGTTTGACTACTTTGGTGACTCAATAGCACCGTTTGGACAGCACTTCACCCTTGTACATTGTTGATTTACATATTATTTGAAACCTTGACTGTTTCAATATGCTTTGGTCCATTCGTAACATCTATCAATCGAGCCATGGTTCAAATAAAAAAATATCAGTGAGAACGAAAACCAGTCTTGACTATCCTCAGAAATAAATTGATGCTGGTTTTAAAGGGAAAGTAGCTGTGAAAATTATATGAACCTGTTACTGACCATAAGTGATACTCGCCAGGTGCTTAGCAAAACTGTGAGCATTTCCTGCCCTACCGGTAGCTCTGGTAGAAAAACGGTTTGGAAATAGAATTTGTCAACGCTGGCGGTCTGTATTAATGTCTCGTAACAAACATGTCCTTTGTTGTTGACATAGCAAAGATAGTTAAGAACCTTTGGCATACGCTGCAAATTGTATTGTTGTGTTTAGAGCCTTGTTATGTGTAGAGTCTTTTTACTGATGTATTTTTCTTTAAGTACTGATTTTGTTTCAAGAAATGAAAATTTATGTTTGATATGTTTTGTAGACAGGTGCATTTTTTACAATTGGTAGTTTAAATTAGCAACTGAGGTTGTTAGTGGCTGTATCCTCAAAGTACAATTATTGTCCCCTTGAGAGGGTACGTATACCCCAAAACATTAAAAAGAAAATTTAGATCTATCACTTTCTTCGATGTAATATCGATGCATGTTTGTTTTTAATTTATGTCTAGATTTGTGGGCAATCACTAGCATCTGAGAAGGTATGGTGTACATCCAGCTAAGGTGCATGCAGGGAAGCGAAAATTCCCCATGGTCACTAGAATGGCGATAAGACTTCAGTTGCAGGCGATATATAGCCTGGTTTCGTGATGTGTTGTGTATACAAATAATGCTTTATAGTTACGTGCTAGTTTTGTATGTAACCCTAGAATATTCATGGGGTTTTCACTGCCTTTTGTCCTTATAATTAGAGTGAGTGAGTTTAGTTTTACGCCGCACACAGCGATGTTCCAGCTACATGACGGCGGTCTGTAAATAATCGAGTCTGGACCAGACAATCCAGTGATCAACAGCATGCACACACCAATTGGGAACCGATGACTTGTGTCAACCACGCCCAGCGAGCCTGACCACCCGATCCTGTTTTATTTAGAAATATATATCGTATGCTTGTTTTCATTGATATAAAACTTTTATACTTACTGAAGTTCTGGCGACTGACTTTACATTTTAATTCACTCACTCCACTCATTATTGCATGCCCGACTCATGCAGTTTGGTCTCAAAGTATGTTTGTCTTCATTCCGAGCTTATTCCCCGTGAACGTCTGTATGGGCAATTATTTGGTCTCACGACAATGCACGAAAATATTCACATGCTATAACCGTTTGGTTAACTCCATATATAACTGTTTCAAACATTTACGACGTACATCAGTCTTTTAAGCTAAAAACACAAAGATGAACAAGTGCACGCATGCTTCTGTTCCACAAAGGGGATTCTTGGAAAATTAAATCTGTTGTCCAGTATATTTGACTATTGGGTTACGAATGTGATAGCTTATATTATTTATAGGTGTTAAAAGGCTTTGTATGGAACGAACAAACTTAATCAATCCTCTCATTCTCATTTTATTAACTCTTGCACACAATGCAAAGAACCGGTGTCAAATGTTAAGGTGGACAAAAGATATCTGTTTGACAATAATGCGAAAACAAATTGAAACAGGAGAGGCTAATGTGCTCCTAATTGTTCATCGCCATTGACATCGGTTTTCTCCACCCCGTACTTTCTCTAAAGACAACATGATGAACAGTCTGACAGAGTCACCTCTACTTTTTAACTGAGGATGCATAACTACCATGACATACCCATGCATTTCTATCATTCATAACTGTAGTTCTCTTACTTGTTGTACTGGAAGTCCCTATTATCCCTAGTGGCGATGATCTACCTTCAGTTGTTGGCGATCTTATAGCCTGTTTTATATTGTCTTGTTATTTCTAGTTAAAATGTTTCAGAATAATTACTAATTGTAAATGGATATCTGTGATACCCTTGTAGATTGACTGGTCTTCGTCAACAGGCTTTTATTTTTAATTTTATTGATCTATAATATAATTATTAATTGTTCTCGTCACGATATGGCTGAAATATTGCCGATGTGACGATAAATATTAAATGACTCACTCTTTCTTGTTGCTGAATAAATAGAGACACTTGTGTCCAAGTTTGGTTTGTCTTTTCTTTCTTGATATCATATTTATATGGCAAACATAACTTGGAGCGCATATGTTGCAGGGTGTGGAGTCATCCAATCGAGGAACCCCTCACTGGTAAGCTTGTCGACTTAGCTATTTTCTGGATACACAACATTTGTAGACACAACACGAAATAAAATGAACCCAAGGAAAATATATTTAAATTAACATAATCTTTATTCAACGTGTTCATATTATTTGCTGTCATTCTCATTAGCTGATTAAAGTTTTCTAAAATTATTAGCCTTCTGAGAGGCTGCCTAAGTCCCGAACCATTCAAAGGAAATTTAAACTTATGAAATTTTTCAAACGTAGTATTTTTTGTCATTAATTTTTATATGGCTACAAAACTCACCACAATCGCCAGCGGCTGAAGGGTTGATATAAATCCGGCTAAGATCCATGCAGGTAGCAAAAGTACCGTGAGAGTCACAATGGTGCCTAGTGTGGTGGCGTAACTTTAGCACCTGGTGAACTATATCCCACTTTTTAGATTGTTTTGTTATAAACAATTACATTTTAAACCCTTACGTACCAGGTTTAGACCTATATTTGTGGTCATCTAGTTATTTTACTGTCCATTGTTGACAGGTTTTAGTTAGAAATGTGTAACGGAAGAATGAGGATTATTCTGTATAGGCGACGTTTCGACATATACTGAACCGCAAAGAAAGGCAAGTTGATTGAAATGTCAATATTTCTGAATCTATGGAAACAAACAATCTTAACACTACGAAAAACAACAGACAAGTGATTGTTGCAGAAATGAGTCGTGATCTCTGGTGAAAACAACACTCAAGTTTATTGTGAAAGCATATTTATCACTCCACCCTCACACACCAAAATGTCACGAAACAGTGTGTCAATCAGCAGCGCGTGTGACCACCATTGGCTGCAATGCAGGCAGCACAACGACGATCTCATCGAGTCAACAAGTGTCGGAAAGAAGGCTTGGGGAATTTGATTCCATTCCCTGACCAATCTGGCTTCCAAATCTCTAAAGGTTTTGAGGCTGAGCAGCTGTCTGTATCCGTCTCACCAATTTCATCCCACACATGCTCGATTGGTGCCATATCCGGGGACAGAGAGGGCCAGGGCAGTACAACAATGTTGTTCCTCTGAGGGAAGTCCATAGAGACCCGTGCAGTGTGAGGACGAGAGCATTGTCCTGCTGGAACGTCTGGAACTGAGGGTTGGGCCTGGAATAAGCGGTACAACGTGGTGTTGAAGGACCTGGTCTCTCTGTAGACTACAGCAGTCACACGTTCACGAAACACGTGTAAACGTGTTCTGTGGTGTAGCTGAAGCCACCCCATACCATGAGACTACCACCTCCCAGCGGTCAGCTACCACAACACAACAGTTGGCTTTAACGTTCATTACGTCGTCTCCATACACGTAATCGGCCATCGGCGTGGGACAAGTTGAATCTGGACTCATCAGAAAACAACACTTTGTTGCCATTGTTGACGTCGTCAACGCTGGTGTTGTCGCGCCCACTGTAAACGATTGTGGCGGTGACGTTGCATCAGAAATCGGTCCGACTTGTTGACGGCGACATCTGATCCCTCGCTGCCCTCAGACGACGACGGAACAGTGTCTGCAGAGATGTGACGTTGTGGCTCCCTTGAATGGTTGCAGCTGTCTGTGTTGCTCGTTGCTGTCGGTTACGCAGATGAGTAACCCGGATGTGACAATCTTGCGCTGGCGTTGTTACCCTGGGACGTTTTGAACGTGGTCGGTCTCGAACATTACCGGTTTGACGATACCTTGCGGATAGTCTTGTGATTGTTGTCACGTGACATCTGGAAGTGCCTGGCCACTGCAGTTGGTGTGGATCGGTCTGCACCATTCCAACGGCAATTCCTCGTTGCTGTTCAGTTAGACGTGGCATGTTTTTCTCCGCGTTGTCAGTCAATTTTGTGTTCTATGGTGTTTTTTAATGACCTGCCATTTAAAGCTTCAAATTGGAGTGAAATGCACGCATTTTTGTGTGAAACACAAAACTTTATGCAAAACACGAAAACATGAAAATCATTGCGTTTTGGGCGATATATGGTCAAGAATAAGCGGCAACAACGGCAAAACCATCTTCGAATGCTTGGTTCTATAATGGTATACTTTGTTGTCCTAAAAGGAATGCATTTGGAACGTATGTTTAGAAAATAGTAACTTGCGTTTCTTTTGCAGTTCAGTATAGATTCTAATGTCAGTGATTATGTCTGATCATTACCAGATCAAATTTACAGTCATGTAAGGATCAGTGAACCCCAAGCGAACGGTGCATGCTCCAAGATATTCCGTTGTGCATATGCAGTGTCCCTGAAAATCATTAACACTGGCATAGAGGGATGCCCATTAATGACTGCACGTAAATATATCACTGTTTAATCTGCTGGGCATCAACAATGAACTAAAGTTACATTCACATATGAGCTGACTTCAAATTCACCTACCCATATTTACTGTGCGTTAGTCTGTGGTATGGATCAAAAAAGATAATGATGGTGACACAATTTGGGTTGTTTTGATAGTAATGTTCGAGTGCTCTGATGGTAAAATCTAATTTTGTGTACAGTCAATGATCATATATAGATCCTCCCATTATATCGTGATCAAAACGAAACAGATGTTCCTGCTTCCAACACAAATACCATAATAACAACGTCATTTCCCTAATGATGGTGATTTGCTAACGTTTGACTGTATCAGTCTGGCAATGCAGTATTAATCTCTATTCTGCAGATTAATATTACGTCATCTACCGTTGGAACTCAGTTTATAAATATCAGGTGCTCAATCATTCTCAGTTGCCTTGGAATAGAATTACCAGACAGACCAGCTTATGTTGAAGAAGATGTATTTCATGACGTTTCGTGTGAGTTTGTTGTTATCAGCCTGTATCAATAACGTAAAAGCTAACACGGAAGGGAGTCCTAAAACAGCTGAGCTCTTATCTTGACACCCGTTTCAATCCCGACGTACCACTCATCGATCCACAGACCAATGTTATCGACGTAGATATGACCATTGGGCCAATGCAGGTTCACGATCTTGTTGATTCAACTCAAGAACTAACATGCAGAATATTTATGTGGATGAGATGAAAGGACACCTCTCTTGCCTGGAATGCTTCGACTACCCCAACGTTTCAAACATAGAAATCGCTCCTCATAAAATTTGGTCTCCCTAACGTGATGCTGTTAAATGCATCCAGTTGGTGAAGGTCCTCTATCAACAGCTATGCCCATAACAATTATCCAAGATGGTTTCCTGTTTTGGCAGAATATAATGACGATGTCTTCAATATGCAAAACTAATCTCTCTAATTATCCTTCGATTACCAGAAGTGTGACATGACATTTTCACCTGGAATAGGATATCCTGTCATTCTCCATCCATTCATCAATTCAGAAACCCATGGTCTGAAGATAGACACTAACGGAGAGTGGGAAACTGTCGATATTACAGCGTCGATATTTTCACCTGAAAATGTAACATCTCGTCAAGCTGTAGTATTTTACATCCACCTTTCCCGAAAGTATCTGTTCCACGTTTTGAACCTCATTTTCCCAATGTGTCTTCTCTCCTTCCTCAACAGTTTCGTGTTCCTGTTACCAACTAGCTCTGGAGAAAAGATGGGCTACCTTATGGCTGTCTTTGTGTCGAATGCTCTCTTCCTTAGCCTCATCCACGACACCATGCCCTCAACCTCTGATACTGTTCCACACCTTTCCCTCTACCTTGTTGGGATTCAAATCCAAGGCTTTCTCGGAATTATTGCCACCATCGTAGTACAGAATGTGTACTCTCAAAAGAAGAACACCATGGAAGATGGAGATCCTATGAAGTCAAATAAAGTACCTGCAGGATTGAAGGCTGCAAGTAATGCCCTTGACTCATATGACTCAGAGGAGCATCTCGAAGATCAGACAGTACAACTGAGAATGACGGCATTCATGAGGGTCCGTAACCTCCCACTGGACAGACGTTTGGATGGTATTTTCTTTGTAATCTCCTTTGGCTTTGCATTATCAAACTTAATCTTTGTTCTGTTCTAAAGTTTCGCAAAATAGTGCAACAAAGTGCGATCGTTTTCAGTTTCGGCGAGTCTTTTTGTGCCGTAGTGAAATTTGACCAATGGATCAGCATCGATCGATTGATATAGGGAAAGTGCTTTGATGTTTCTGCTTTCATTGTCTTTTGGTCATACATAATTTATATTGAAACTTTTAAAGATGATAGTGTATTCATTTAAACCCATTTGACTACTATGGTGACATTGTCGCACTCTGTTTTGGCAGTATATCTTTATATAGTCATTGAACAATTCTGCTTTTGTACAATGTTGCATTGCATGTAAACAAATCATGAAAAATTTGCATGCTATGGTGCAGTTATCAGTCGTGCCATGGCTCAATTGTACCACGTCAGTTTGAATAAAAACAGTTTTGACTATCCTCAAAACCAATTCATATTGGTGTAAAGGGGAAAGTAACAGTGAAAATCATATGAAACTATTACTGACAATAAGTGATGGAAATATTGAATTACGACAGATGTGTAGAAGTTCAGAGATTCCGTTGCTTAAAACAACAGATAAAAAGTTGAGGAAATTGAATATTTTACTACACAGTGAGGGCTTTATTTAATTTCGTTTTCTAGTTGACACAGCATACATAAATACAAACCTATGGGACTTCGGCAGCAAATCGTATTGTTTTCTGCTCATCAGTCTGGTATTTAGACTGCACTTTTGTGTACAACCACGAAAAGTAAAGACATGTAACGTCTCTCGCTGCACTTTGATATGTTTGATAATAAGTAACTGTATGGGAATCTCAGGTGTTTAACATTCTTTCCACAAAGAATTCGAAAGACTGGATTACGAATCAAAGCTTGCAGTTCAGCCATAGCCGATATGACAACCGCATCACCAGGTAATTTCATATTTACAAAATGGAATGTCCAATTATACGCAAAATAGGTTACTAATGACAGAAACAATGTGTGCGAATCAAAGAATTCTGGGAGAAACAACAGAAATGGACAGAAATGGACCGAGATAATGTGCTTTTTCTGGCATGAAAATTTACCTAATCATGAATTACATTGAAGATTTGATATCGTTTACATGCTTTGGTCCATACATAACAGTCATGGTTGTACAGCCTGGATCCCAGCGATCAAGGTGATCCAGTGTTGTTTGATATTCTGTTGGTCTTTTGATGTTTAAGCATACAGATTCAGAGTGACAATGCACTGTATGACCGGAATGTTACGAGTCGATCCCCAATAGTTAACCGGAAAAAGTATGTGAAAACATTGAAATGAAACCTACAAACAACAAAGGAATAAGACGTAATTAACAAATATATTCACTGTCTTCTTGTAATATGAGATGCAATGTGACATGGCGGAGACAAGAGTTTACCCCTAAAAATATTGTAAATGCTGCTAGAAGTTTTTCTTCTTGATCTCCGAGATCTCGCTTTGTCGGACTATACTGGAATACTGCAGACGCTCTGGATCCTTCCGGTGTAGTTTTACTCTCAGTTTAAATGTAGTAACTGGCATCTCATGTACCTCAAGTGAATCTTATACCCGCGAAGGGTTAGAATATTGATCTTCAGTAACCCATGCTTGTCGTAAGAGGCGACTAAAGGGATCGCGTGGTCAGGCTCCCTGACTTGGTTGACACATGTCATCGGTTCCCAATTGCGAAGTTCGATGCTTATACTGTTGATCACTGGATTGTCTGGTCCAGACTCGATTATTTACAGTCCGCCGCCATATAGCTGGGATATTACTGAGTGCGACGTAAAACTAAACTCACTCAAGTGAATCTTACCAGAAACAATGTGATCCAGTTACACCACTTTTAAACAATGAATAAGACTGCTTTATAATTTTTACCGTTCCATTAGTCAACTATATGTTTATAGAGAGAGATATTCCAGCAGCTCCAGCCTTTGTAATTTGTTTGGTGACAATTTGATGTCCTTCAAGCATGCTTCATTTACCTTGATTTCCAAGAGCGTCATACGACTTTCACTCATGGATTTACTTATGAAGTTCACAACATGCAAAGGTCTTTTACTGTCCATCGTTGACAGGTTTTAATCTTCAAAATGTTTCTACTCTTTATTGTATGGCTTGTTTTCGTCACGATATGGCTGCAATATTGCTTATGTGACGTTAAATATTCACTCACTCACTCACTCACTCACTCACAACATGCAAGATCGAAAATATCTTGAGTGTTGTTGACCCATGAAGTTCAGGTTTAGAATTGGTCTTCAGTAACCCATGCTTGTTGTACAAGGTTGCCAAAGGGATTGGATGAGCAAAACATGCTGATGAGTGCCATCGTATCCCAATTGCGTAGATCCATACTCATGACGTGAATCACCGGATCATCTCTTCCAGACTCGATTTTTCAACTCAACTGTTTCATATAACTTAGTACCGAGATGATCAGCAAGCAAACATTGCACACATAATAGCTTTTGCTCGGTCTAACATACTACAGAAAGTTGACTCTGTAGAAGCAACGTTTAAAGCCTACATGCAACGTAAAACACAACTTTGCAGATTCTGATACCTTTCGGTATGGACTTACAGTAACAAATTATCAAAAATGCAAACTCAACTTATAAAGTTGAAAAATAACACGATGAAAAAAAACCCGTGGCGGGGTGAAAAGTGGTTTTAACAGCTGTGCTGCGCTGCGCTCATAGCGCATGCTCAGTGAATAGGTTCGCGCAGCTTGAAGCGGGATGCCCGGATTATAAGGTCGTGAGCAGGAGTAGTCTAATCTTGGTTGTGTACACAAACATCAAACAGTAAATAATCTACTCGTTACATAAAAGAACCTTGTTAAGGATCTAGATCTACTCAGCTATGTGGCGTTCGATATTTCAAGACGGAAAACCTCCGCTGGCGGTGAGTACTCAGGGTAGGTTTTGATGTGAGCTAATTTTCTAATGTTTTGACTTTTGTTGATATTTCACAGGTGCGAGCTTTTTATAAGTTACGACAGTAGATTACCGATTTAACTGTTTATATAATTTCATTTGACTATATCACCACACGTTCTTTTACTGAGTCACTTTCACAGTTCGATACATAAAAGCAAGGTCATTATTTAGCAGAATGTCAGAATTTCTAACTGTGATATAGATATGTCTCTAGATATGCCTGCCTGTCTGCTAATGGCAGTATGCAATACACAACTTAGATCACTGACCACGTGGAATTTGAACTTAACACCTATCAGGCTATACACCATAAACAAAACGCATTGATTTATGGCTCGTGCACCTGAGTTCTGTCTCTGTCACATGATGTAATAATTACACAGACAGGCAGGTATGATACTTGTACACATGAAATTTTATGATGTCTGTTGACTGCAAAATGTTATACAGAAAACCTTAGCATGTAAATTGCAAAACCCAACATCTCTATACACACACAAAGAGCCCTGGGTGTATCGGCAAATGAACCAGCCAATGAAAGCCTTTCGTTACACTTACGTGCACGTCCACCCGCTCTGACTGGGTTCGGTATCCCAGATGCTTAGTTTCGAGGGAAAGTACAAAATATTGCACTTTTGATTTGCGATTGTACGCTTAAAATTTTGTTTATTTGTTTTTTCATTATCAGCAATGTATATTATATGATGAATAAATGATAATTATGTTTTAATTATGGGGTTTTTTTTGGTTGCATCTAAGCTTTAAGCTATTGTTGAGTTTGTTTTCTCTCTGCTTTGTCATTTAATCAGTTTGTAATGATGGTCCATCACACGCGCAGTCAAAGAGGTGGAGTACAATAGCCTGACCTGTTTCAGTTTCAGATAAAACACACATCCCAGCTTTAGCTTGATTAGTTTCTCCCTCAGTCCCTAAGCCATGTATGTTTCCCTTTCGCCAAACCCATTCTGTAATGCAAAAGCCCTAAACAATCACGTCTAGGTTGTCGCCAGGTTCAGGATCTGTCATCTCACTGTGGCTATCTTTAATATATATATATGAAGCAGCTTTTTTCTATGACAATTATGTATTTTCAGTAACCTTTCATCATACTCCGCATGCATAAACTTAATTGTATTGCTGGAAAGAGAATGGACGTTAAAGAGAAACTGGCTGTCCCATACTCCGCGGGTAGCTGACAATGAAATGTCCTTCCAGTATGCGACCAGCTAGATTGTTTGATTCGGAGAGTATTGATCGCAGTATGTGTAATTATCAACTGTACTGCATATCCTGATTTCGTCAATCAGAGGCTACTCCCATATAGCTGTAATATTCTGATTGAAGCCTACACGGCATTCACTCTGATTACGTTCCAGTCATTAAGCACCCACCACACCCATTATCCCGTACAGTTCTGTATAGGTTCCATTATCTGTGATTTGCTTTTGAAATGACTTTCACAGCTGGAGTGCATGGGTAACATGCTGCCACTATTGGAATTCAATGAAGCAAAACAACTGATGTCGTATTTATGGTGGCAAAAACATTATATCAATGTAATGAACATAATGTAATTTTACAGTTTTCTAAAAGCTGTATCACGGGGACCGCGTCGTTGTATTTGCAGAAATGTCACTGATAGTAAAAGAAATGATTGTGCACTAATGCATTGAACATAACGAGATCAACATTGAACTCGAGAGCATGGTGTATTGATGTGTGTGTGTATTGTGTGTGTAATGGGGGTTTGAGGGTGAGTGGGGGGATTCTACCCAGACAGTGATGAAGTAATGAAGATGACTTGTCGTTTATCATTGCTACGGTCACCACCTCAGGCTGCAAAGAATTTGGGGACACGCTCACGATCGGGAACTTGTCAAAACAGCTGATTTTTTTGTGTTCATTTTAATTCCTGCATTCTGATAGCTGACCTGGCAGTGTGTATCTGCATTCATAATCCAACGATTGTAAGTAATTCAGCCACGGCCACAGAACCGTCCATTTCGACAACTGCATACGTGGGGAAGCCTAGTTACAGTGAAAGGAATTCTCTTCCTGCTTCCTTGTAATTTAAGCAAATGCAATCCACCCTTCAAAGGTGAAGTCCGAGAAGACATAAAATTGCTTGCGGTTCCTTTTGTTTCATTTTGGATGATTGGTTTCTTTGGTTTCTATTGTTTGTATGCTTTTTTTTCTAGTCACTTATTTTTGGGGTAAGGGGGGGGGAGATTCGTTAACCTGGGTTAAGTTTTCATTTTGTTAAAATTTAAAAGTAGTTTTACGCCCCACTCAGCACTGTCACACATAGATGGCGCGGTCTGTAAATGATCGAGTGTGGACCAGACAATCCAGTGATTCAAGTATGAGCATCAATGTACGCCATTGGGATACGATGTCATGTGTCAACCAAGTTAGCGAGCCTGACCACCCGATCTTGTTAGTCGCGTCTTACGACAAGCATGGGTTTCTGAAGATCAATTCAAACCCAGATCTTCACTGGTTTAAAGGTAGCACAACAGGAAACAACAATGTAACAGTAGCATGACATTACCATGACAGCAATATCACAGCAAAGTAGCAATACAGAAAGTAACATAACGGTAACACAGTAACAACACAAGAGTAGAAGGAAAGTAACATAATGACATGAAAGTAAGTCCACAGCAGTATATTAAGTAAACTTTTAGCATAAGTAATAACTAGAGTAACACAACAATAACATGGCAGTGATATGAAGGTAATATTTTCACATGACGTGCGTTCCATTCTTGATGGATGGTTGAATTCCCATGATATTGATAGTATTTGTCATCTTCCGTGGTTTTAAAAGTAGCAATTCTGTTAGTTTTAACTGTTTGGCGTTACTGCCTACCAATAGCCACTAGCTACAGGGATGGTGTACAGTAAACCCTCCCTCCCATTGTACAATGTGGGGCATCAAACCCCGGTTTTCGGCGTGACGGGCGAACGCTTTAACCACTAGGCTACTCCATCGCCCGGGCACTGATGTACCATAAATCCATCCAGATTCTGTCTGAACGTCACAAGGTCAAGTTTACAGTAATGTCAGATGCATCTCCTTACCATCAACGAACCCCCGATGAACGGTGCTTGTTCCAAGGCGTCCCGTTGTGCATATCCAGTGAAAATCATTAACACCGTAGTGTGTGTGGTCCTGTGCGTAGAGCTCAGGTCACAATCAGTTGAAGTTAAGTAATGTTGGGCGCGGAGAGTCCTTGGATGGGTGACCGTGTTTGGCAGCTTGACTACTGAGACTTTCAGTCTTGCTTCACAAGATAGGATAGTGATCTCACCTTAGGCAAGTGAGTTTGTTCAAAATAGCCTCTGTCCACCCAGCACTCAAAATGGGTAACTGGTATGATACGATGGTAGTCTGAATTTGAACCTTGAGTGCCTGACATCCGAATGGTTCTATTCTCACAAGGAAGTGTTCTTTACTTGTTGAACAGGGGTAATATATGAGAAAAGCACATGGATAAATGCGCAGTATGAATGAACTATTATTATATAGCTCTTCCACCAACCTAAAAACGACAATGGGATGGGTGAACCCCAATTAGTGATAGCAAGCAATATATGGCTGTTGATTCTGTTCGGCATTGACAACGAACACACAATGAACTGAAGTTATATTTTCCACATGGGCTGACTTTCATTTCACCTACCTTTGAACATCAACACAAATAATTACTGTGTGTGTGTCTGCTGTATGGATCAGAAGATAATGATGGTGACCCAAGTTAGGTAAAATTGCATTTTGTGAATAGTCAGTAGACCTACGTTTTCCCATTACCTCAAGCTCAAAACGTAGGACCGCATCAATAGATGCTCTTGTTTACAAGGCAAATATCATAATAACAACGTAATTTCTCTAATGGCCGTGATTTGCTTTCGTTTGGCTATGTCAATGTAGCAATGTAGTATTGATCTGTTCTACAGGTAAATATTACGTCATACCGTTGAAACTGAAGTATAAATATCACGTACTAAAGCATTCTCAGTTGTCTTTAATAAGAATTACCATACAGACCAGCTCATGTTGAAGAAGATGTATGTCATGGCGTTTCTTGTGGGTTTGTTGTTATCAACCTATATTAACAACGTAATGACCGACACCAAAAGGGAGTCTAAAACAACTGAGCTCTTATCTTGACACCCGTTTCAATCCGACGTACCACCAATCGATCCACAGACCAGTGTCATTGAAGTGAATATGACCATTGGACCAGTGCAGGTTCAGGATCTAGTTGATGCCACCCAAGTACTTAAATTCAGGACGTTTGTGATCATGAGTTGGAAGGACACCTCATTTTTGGAATGCCTCGGACTACCCCAATGTTTCAAACATAGAAATCGCTCCACATAAAATTTGGTTTCCTAAAGTGATGGCGGTAAATGCAGCAGTTGGTGATGGTGCTTTATCGACAACGATGCCCATAACAGTTCACCAAGATGGTTCTCTGTTTTGGCAGAACATGATGACGATGTCTACAGTATGCAAGACTAATCTCTCTAATTATCCCTTCGATAACCAGAAGTGTGACATGACATTTTCATCTGGAATAGGATATCCTGTCATACTCCATCCATTCATCAATTCAGAAACCCATGGTCTGAAGATAGACACTAACGGAGAGTGGGAAACTGTCAATATAACAGCGTCGATATTTTCACCTGAAAATGTAACATCTCGTCAAGCTGTAGTCTTTTACGTCCACCTTTCCAGGAAGTATCTGTTCCACATTTTGAACCTCATTTTCCCAATGTGCCTTCTCTCCTTCCTCAACAGTTTCCTGTGTTCCTGATTCCGGCTAGCTCTGGAGAAAAAGATGAGCTACCTTATGGCTGTCTTTGTGTCGAATGCCCTCTTCCTTAGCCTCATCCACGACAACATGCCCTCAACCTCTGATACCATTTCACACCTTTCCCTCTACCTTGTTGGGATTCAAGTCCAAGGCTTCCTTGGAATAATTGCTACCATTATAGTACAGAATGTGTACTCTCAAAAGAAGAACACCAAGGAAGGTGGAAATCATATGAAGTCAAATCAAGTACATGCAGGATTGAAGCTGACGCAGGTAATGCCCCTTGACTCGTCTGACACGGAGGATAATCTCAAAGATCAGACCCTACAACTGCATTCCAGAACAAAGGCATTCATGAGGCTCCGTAACCTCCCACCGGACAGGCGTTTGGATGGTATTTTCTTTGTAATCTCCTTTGGCTCTGCATTATCAAACTTAATCTTTGTTTTGTTTTAAAAAATTCATAATTGGTACAAGAAACTGCGACTGTTTTCTATTTTGGCGAGTCTTTTTGTGCCAGAGTCTAATTTGATTGATTTAGGAATATACTTTGATGTGTTCTACTTTTATTGTATACTGGTCATATGCAATTATATGAAAACTTTTAATGATTATAGCTTATGTATTTAAACCCATTTGACTGGTTTGCTGACTTAATAGCACTCTGCTTTGGCAACGTGAGTGTATATAAGTACCCATTGGTGACTATCCTCAAAAACAAGTCCATGTTAGTGTAGGGAAAGTAACTATGAAAATAACATGACACTACCACTGACCACCAGTGATGACACCCAGTGTTCTCGGAAAAAGGTGAGCATATCCTGCCCTCACCTCTGAATTGCAGTCGTCCCTAGTGTCGTGACCTGCCTTCGGTTTGCGATGCTCTTCAGCCCCATTTATATGTTGTATTGTCCATAAAAAATGTTTAATTCCACAGTTACATGCTAATTTTAATGGTGTTTATTATGAATTCTTATCTTTTTGAAGTCACGATATGGCTGAAATATTGCCGATGTGACTATAAATCTTAACTCACTCACTGAATTGCAGTCTGATAATGCTGAATTACGACGGATGTGTAGAAGATGTTCCGATGCTGGGAACGCCTAACCTGTTTCATATTAAGATCGCGAGAGAGGCGATTCAAAAAGCGTAGAACGATGCTTGTGATGTTGATCACTGATTTGTTTTGTCCAGACTCGATTATTTAAATACCATTTATATATCATTAGAATACATCTATACAGATATCTAATTGTTCGAAAGTTCTAATACACTACTATAGAATAACATGCCCATGCATGTCTACCATGCGTAACTGTAGCTCTCTTTCTTGTAGCTACCATAGTTTTAACAGTAGGATATTTGTTCTTTTAATGTTGGGTTAATTTCGATCTACCTGCTGTTGCTGGCGATTTGTAGCCTATTTATATTGATACTCTGGTGTTTTACTATCCTTTGACGACAGGTTTTCATGGTATTTAGGTGTAATGTATAGACTGTTCTAGTCACGTTATGGCTGGAATATTGCCGATGTGACGTTAAATATAAACTTACCCACTCTTTCTTGTAGCTGAATAAATATAACGCTTGTGTCCAAGTACGTTTGTCTTTCTGTACTGAAAAAAAGTTTACTCTGCATTATATACATGACAAGCATAACTGGGTGGATGTGTAGCACTGTGTGGAGTCATCCAAAAATACCCTCCTCACTGGGCAGCTTGACCCCTCATTTGGTTACCGATCTTCTGCATGTGCCCGTTTCAGACCTCTGGTTTGAATGCTTCAACTTTATGGCCGCTACATTAGGGACGAAGATGAGGCCCAGCCAGTTTATATCCTGTTTGAGCCAAAACAAAGCTCAACACCCAATTGTGTGACCCGGGACGCTATGAAAGTGCATATTTATGGAAAATAACTTTTTTTTTTCAAGCATTGTCGAAAAAATGGAATGTCCAGTTATAGGCTTCAACAGCTCCAAAAACGGTTACCAAAGATTCAAATAATGTGTGCAAATTCAAATAATTATATGAAGAAAACAAGACAGAAATCGACTGAGAGAAGGACATATTTTATTAGAAATTTTGAGATTATATCATTTACTGTGACAGGCCATCTTTTTATGTTCAGTCATGATAGAAAGGTTTGGATTTCAAACAAAGAACAGTAGGCTTACTCAATAATATATTATGTCTTTTCTTATTCTGATGGTGACCTTGTCCTCGTTTTAGGGTGGCACAATACACGAACCTTCAGCAAGTTACATGAATGTCTCTGATCAGTACTCTAAGCATGAATTACTTTTAAGATCTGATATCGTTTATATGCTTTGGTCCATACTTAACAGTCGTGGTTCCAGACTTGCACAGCCGGGATCCCACGATCAATGTGACCCACTGTTGTTTCGATATTCTGTTGGTCTCTTGATGTTGAAGCATAAAGATTCAGAGTGATGATGCACTGTATGACCGTAGAGTTACGAGTCGAATACCTAGTTGAAACAAAGGAGTCTTATGTAATTAACAAGTGTATTACCTTCTTGTAACATGAGATGTAATGTGGCATGGCGGAGACAAGAGTTTACCCCTCAAAATAGTTTAAAAGCTTCCAGAAGTTTCTCTTCTTGATCTTCTGGATCTTGCTTGGTCAGGCGGTCCCTAGTATGGTGATCTGCCTTCAGTTGTTGGTTAGTTTGTCAAAACTTGCTAATAGCTGAAGGGATGGTGTAAATCAACTAGGGTCCATGCAGGAAGCTTAAAAATACTGAAGTCCCCATGGTCCCTAGTATGGTAATCTGCCTTCAGTTGTTGGCAATCTATAGCCTGTTTTTCGTATTGTGATGCCCTCCATTGATAAAATGTTTTAGATTTAATTACTAGTTTTCCATTTATATCTATGATATTCTAGTTGTTTTACTGTCCTTTGTTGACAGGTTTTTATAATTTACCTTTAATTATTATAAATCTCTATCTTGATTTAGTCACGATATTGCTGAAATATTGCCAAATTGACTTAAATCTTAACTCACTCACTCTTTCACTCTATAGGGAGTGATATTCCCACAAGAACTGGCTGTCCCATAAGCTGACAATGAAAATGTCATTCCAGTGTGCAACCAGATAGATTGTTTGATTCCGAAAATGTATGTATGTATGTATGTATGTATGTATGTATGCATGCATGCATGCATGGATGTATGGATGGATGGATGGATGGATGGAGATGGATGGATGGATGGATGTGTAATTATCAGCTATACTGCATATGCTGATTTGATCAATTAGAGGCTACTCCCATATAGCTGGAATTTTCTGATTGGATCCTACGACGACATTTTACTTTTTTGATTACGTTTCTAGTCACTAAGCACCCACCATCCCCTTTATCCCATACAGTTCTGTATAGTTTCCATTACCTGTCAGTTTCCTTTGAAATGGCTTTCACAGCTGGAGTGTAATGCGTAATGTAAGACAAATATTGGAATTCAAAGAGAGCAAAACAACCGATCGATGTCGTACTTATGGTGACAAAGTATATATATATATATATATATATGTTTGTGTGTTGTTGTGTGTGTATGTATTGTGTAATGTGGTTTTGTAAAAGCTGTATCACAGGAACCTCGACGTTGTATTTACAGAACTTTCGATGATGGTGAAGGAAATGAATGTTCATTGACGCTAATGAGATGAACATAGCGAGTTCAAAATGTAACTCTCCACGTACCTTCATCACGAACGTGTGGGGGTCGGGGGGGAGTCGAAGGGTAGGGGGGTTCGAGGGTGAGCAATGACATGAAGATGAGTTGTCGTTGCTGTTGCTGCTTCACTGCTCTCTCCCAAGTTCCCTCTTAAAGGCTGCGAAGCATTTAGGGGACATCCTACGACCAAGTACTTACTGAATAGTTAATATATTCATTTCATTAACTTTTCGTTGTGTTCATTTTAATTCATGCATTCTCATTAGCTGACCTGTCACTTAATCATTTCCCAACGGACCGCCTCCGTGGTGTAGTGGTTAGAGCGTCCGCCCAGAGAGCGGAACGTCGCGGGTTCGATCCCCGATCGCGCCATACCAAAAGACGTTAGGGGGTCAGCATAATGTGTCTGAGGGGTATTCATGCTTCACTGCGGCATGGTATCTCAGTGGGCTAGCACTATAAACCAGCTTCAGTCTGGGCTAGTACAAGCAGCCGCACATACACGTACACACGCATGCACGTCGTCATATGAGCGAAATATTCTCAAGCACGACATTAAACCCAATTGCACCTCACCTCATTTCCCAACAAATGTAAGTAGTTTAGCCACGCCCACCAGAACCGACCCGTTTCACCACTGCTGGCTGCAAACGGTATCACAACAGCAGCATAACAGTAACATAATGTAACATAACAGCGACATATGGTAACAAGAAAGTAACACAGCAGAAACACCAAAGTAACAAACCAGGAAACAAAAATGTAACAGTAGCATGACATTATCACGACAGTAACATAACAGCAAACTTGCAATAACATTAAGTCACATATCACAAAGAGCAACATAAAGGTATCACAAAAACAGCATAACAGTAACATAAAGTGGAATAACACGAGCATAAAAATAACGTAACAGTGACATTATAGTAACATAAATTAGCATCTTCACGTGTGTGCTCACTTGTCGGACATGTGTCAAGCTCGCCAAAATATGGCCAGCTAGGCAGAGCATGTCCAAGAAAACTGCCGACCTACGCAGAGCATGTCCATGAGTACTGCCGACCTACGCAGAGCATGTCCATGAGTACTGCCGACCTACACAGTGTATGTCCATGAGAACTGTCAACCTACACAGAGTATATCCCTGAGAACTGTCAACCTACGCAGAGTATGTCCATGAGAACTGTCAACCTACACAGAGTATATCCATGAGAACTGTCGACCTACACAGTGTATATCCAAGAGAACTGCCGACCTACACAGAGCATGTCCATGAGAACTGCAGACCCATGCAGATTGTTAGTGGTTCGTTTGCCTTTAATATAGACAGGATAGGTAAACAGTGGAGAGCCGGCAGAGAGCGAGAAGAGCGAGGACACACCAGAAGAAATGCAATCCACGAACTTAAATGGACGAAATGACCAGTCAATTCAGTGCCTCTTCTACTTCTACCCCGCTTATAAGCGAGTAACATTTTCATGTAACCCGCCTGACATGCCGATCTGGCCAGGATTTCGTTACGTACTTCGTGTTAATAGTTTTTGGACTGTTGCCTAACTTCGGGTACATAAACCCATGTTCCCCTCGTGGCCTGTGAACAATTTATAATGTTTTTGGTCATTGGGTTATATCTGTCTACCGGGGCGATAAGGTAGCCTAGTGGTTAAAGCTTTCGCTTGTTACGCCGAGACTCGGGTTCGATTCTCTACATGGGTACAATGTGAAGCTCTTTTTAGTTTAAAACTAAACTCACTCACTCACTCGAGGAGGGAAAGCCTTAACCACTAGGCTACCCCACCTTCCGGAATATGAAGAGTAACATGAAGGTAGTAGCATAACAGCATGGTCTTCCTGTTGACTGAGATTATTGAGAGCATTCATTCAATCCCTGTCCAGATTAACAGCAAGGACTACAGTATTTTTAATAAAACCGCTACGTAAACATTGGTATAAAATATGTATTTGAATGTAATGGATGCATTTGCTTCTTCAGCGAGTGTAATATCGGGTTCAGTGTTACATTACAGGTGACTTGGTGACTTTAAATCTTAACTCACTCACTCACTCACTCACTCACAGGTGACTTGATATATGTATCGAAGAGCATGCACCTACGTCTGTAGCCGGGATTAAGACTCACGTGGCTTACAAGTGCCAGCCCACTACAAATACCATACCGCAATTTTACATTCAGGCACAGTAAAAACTCCGTGCCGCCATGGACATTCTGTTTTCAACACAATGCTTAGCTCCAGGCAGGATAACATCAAGTTCAATCTTTTAAGTCAATTCATATGAAACGGACGGGAATCGAACCACCGTAGTCCAAACAGATGTCTTGACCACTAGACAAAGAAGGCAGCCTTGCTTCTGTTGCCTTGCTGTGAAAAAATACTTACTTAAAACTGTCATTGGCGTAATTTACCTAAAAGAAGACACAGATGCATGTATAACTCAAAAGTCCTTTGGTATATAATCTCTGTATTCCCCGCCTTCCAGCATGTCGCGCCAGTGGCCTTCACCCTTCTACCAAGCCGATCTTCACCCCACATGACGAGTAATCATTGTGTCAATGTGGTCCTGTTCTATGTTGACTGCTGTATAATATTTCAAAACATCTGTCATGATCACCTCGAAAATACTCGGCACATCGTTGAAGGCATCAGGACTAACGTTTCCCATGGACTTATCTGCCCCTTATGACCTTCAACGTCGGGCCCTTGGTAGTAACGAACACGCCACGCCAGTTTCTCTGTGTTGTACACAGACCGGTACTTCATCATCGGGACTTCCAGCTCTGCTGCTTGGGATGGCGATGCTTCAGATCATCAGAGCGAAATATACGTAATAAGCACAAAAGCCATCTTTTTTGTCCAGGAATATTTTCTTTTTGTACAGACCATTACATTATTAAAGACATATCATTACGCATGGAAGAGGTTCAATGTAGGATGAAACTTCATTCTTTAAGAATGAAGACGTTAAATAGAGGAGTTCAATGTAGGATAAAATTGTTAAAGGTTAAAGACGTTGTAGGGCAGAATTCTATGCATGATAAATTTCGTTTTTTAAGGTAATGGCGTTACAGGGAAAATTCAATGCAGGAAACAATTTTGATCTTTAAGTTTAAAGACGTTTAAGGGGTGGAGTAAAGGGTTCATAAAAGTTAAGATGTTGAAGGGAAAAGTTCAATGTAGGATTTAAAAAATACTTGAAAAAATAAAAATCCTGAAAAACATGTGTAATGGTAGACTATTTTAAGTATAAAAGCAACTTTATTGACACTGACGTTTTTTACGTATGGCAACATATTAAGTACATTGCTCCATCATTATTCCGTGGTAACAACAACTGTGAACTAATGAGAGGTATATAACCAAGGTATGTTGTGATATGCAGCTTGTTAACATTAACAACAACGGGTAATGGATAACAAGCAGCATAAAGATAACTGCATGTAACAAGATGTATAGTAAGAACAATAAATATCACTCCTCTTAATGTGATAACCTCTGTTCATTTACAAATTGACGTCTCGATTTGCGTCACAATTTCTGATGCATTGTGATTGAACTTCTGTAAACATTTGCCTCATATAAAATGACTTAATTGTCCATATTGTTTGACCAAATCGCCTTTCAACGAGATCCTTTACTATTATTTATTCATGAATGGCTCCCTCTCGCGCTAAGTGAACTGCTGGTTAATGAGCACTGTGGGTTCTACATTCTCGTTACTGGCAAGCGATGCATTTAGACCAGCTTATTTTTCTATCCCCATAACAAACCACACGATCATTTCATAATAGTGTACCATAGTGTATTTCATTGCTACCAATATTTCAGCCGCCCTGTCGTTTCCGAGCTTCATGTCATCTGGACCAAGGAAAGAATAATTATGTTCTATATCTCTTTTCGTCTATAAAATCGAAATTTTAAAATGGAAACGGTGAAGCATTAGGACGAATGTTTAAGAAATTGGTTGGCTCAAGAACTTGCACATTCTTCACTAAGTTCTCAGAATTATATTCTAGAGCAGCATCGATGATTCTACACTCTCGTTACTGGCAAGCGAAGCCTTTGGAGCAGCTTATGTTCTGTACCCAAAACAAACTATACAGTTGTAAATATCTAAATATCACGGAATAACTTTATGCTATCGACATTTCACCCACCCTGTCATTTTTTCGAGCTCCTTGTCGAGGGCACAAAGGAAGGAACATTTATGTTATAGTTTTATGTTTTCTTCTACAAAATCGAAATTTCCTAATAAAAAAGGTAAACAAATAAAGTCAAAACGTTTCAGAAAGACACAAGAACTTCTCACGATGTGTAGCGTCCTCAATGAGGTGAAGGACCCGGGTTATAATTGGTTTTCGGTAACCAAAGCTTGTCTGGTTCAGACTCGATTATTTACAGACAATCGCCATATAGCTGGGATACTGCTGAGAGCGGCGTCAAACAACAACCAACCAACCAACGAGGGCGAAGGTGTCAGGTCTGCATCAATGCACAAGGTGGACTCGATACTGACTGTATGAATTTGCTTCTTAACCTTTTATTGTGTTGTGGCTCATGTGCCAGGTAGGCTTTCCTCATGATCGTAACCAAACCTTGACACATATGTATTTTCATGGAATAACATGTCATTCGAAATGGAAGAGAAAACTGATTCTTAGAATCTGGTTGTTGTTTTTTGTGTCACAGTAACAGTTACGGACATGTTTATGCAGTGCTCGGTAGACAAGTGACAGACTGATTCTAACGCGTTTGAACTGCTCCAAACACAACAGATTTTAAATACCCCATGATGATAGTTCCGTTTAAAAAAACATGATTATGTCACTTAAGGCCAACCCGGACCCCACACCACCCATTCCTTCTTATGTCAATAACTAACATCAATATGTTTACAGGACAGAAAAATACATAAGCAAAATATCAATACGCAATGCCATTTAGAATGTGGTCAAATGTAATATATGTTATTTGGGAATTATTCCCGTAACGATATGGCTGAAACATTGCAGATGTGACTTTAAATATTAACTCACTTACTCACTAATGATACTGTTTCAAAGCCAACCTTTACACATACGTATTCAGAAAGCCAAGTGTACACGAAAGTATTCCGTTTCGTATGTGAGGAATGCCGTACTCAGAATTATGCGTTTACTTAAGGAATTAAACAGTAGACTTGCCTGTGCAAGTACTTGTGACGGATGCGACCGGTGGAGCAGGATACGCTCTCACCTTTACTCGAACATCTGGTATTTTTATTGTTTGGTTTTGATTCATAGAACATTTCTACATGTTTCACTTATAAACAACACTCTGGTTGTAGCAAATATTTCCTATGAGTATGGACTGGGATTTCTCGCTTTTATTTGTATATGTATACTTCGGAAATAAATACAAACTAATTTGAAAAGAGGTCTATAGTTTCCCATGGCATTGCAAATGGAAATGTATAAAAAAAGCAAACATCACCAGTTCAGTTTCATGTCCATACACAATCATAAACAGGTCGTGAGTTGTGATTCATCAAAAGGGAATCTTACTTTCATGGGATCAAGTCTTTGAGATGATTACTTGGAAACCCAAAGAATATGGCTCATAGAACTCATGCATTGTAAAGAGCATAAGATCGGCTCTCGGATTATCTTATTCGTTAAGCTCTGGTATTGAACTGATCTCATATCCACAAGTTACGAGATTTTGCATTTCATGCAAAATAAAACATTACATAGAAAAAAACTGTCAGTTTTGTCTATTCTGTATTTAAAGTTTCTTCAAATGTTTCAGACAGTCTTTGCAATTGTCTCAAGCATCAACCAGCGGGATATGTTTTCGGCTCACGTAATTTATTTCACGCTCATCAACATGAATATTACTCCATCTTGAGTTACAAAGGATTACATGAATTAACTAAATTCCAATTTAGATGTAAACACATAACAGTAAACTAAATTCAAGACATTAAAGTCAATCTATATTAATGTTGCTTAATTTAGATTTGTTCTGTGTTTAAACATACATTTGCAATTATGTTGATATTTTGACAATTAATTTCAGTGCCAGAAAGTGCAGTCGTCTGGTAAATAATAGCAGTAGTTAATAAGTTAATCTTTGGTTATTAGTTGTGTACAGGTGTAGATCAGTTTGTTGACATTCAGACAAGAAACTGTTCTGGCTTGGAACAGCCTGTGTAAAAGTAGAGTATGTGAACATGTCTACGGTCCACTTATGACCAATGTGCACGTGCACTAATCAAACATTGTAGTGTATTAATCTTAACAGTATCAGGTGGAATATGGTTTGAGTATGAATCAGTTATCTATTCTGTGTTACTACATGTGAATACTTTGATGTCACCTGAGTTGTAATTACAGACATACACATGGCCACGTCCATCTACACAAACACCGTACGGATAAACGACACCGTCACTTGCTGTAAGTAAGCTCATAACATACTGGCCTGACTCAGTCAGATGAACCACATTATTCTGAAAGTATAGAGCAACCAGAATGTCACCTGTGTTGGTACTTGTGATGCCCCGAGGATCTATCTGTGTTGTGAGTCCTGTCGGGGGGGTAGGTGAACACAACGTCCCCTTCAGGTGTCAGACACAAGACACAGTGAGAACCATAGTCGGACACAAGAATGTTTCCTGTTCTTGTGGTACAAAGAAAGAAAGGATTTTCCAGAATCTTCGTTCCACTACAGAGTGGGCTGACTGACCTCAGCACGTTTCCTTTCATGTCCAGAATATCCACACAGGGGGGGGAGACTGGGAACCTGCTGCAAGTGTTGATGGGGTCAGAGACGTTATACCCCGGTACTGTTTGTCTGTTGTGATGGTTGACAGCATCACCAGGTCAGGGTTGACTTCAACCGTTATGATTGTTTTATTCTTTACAGTGACAGCCACTTGATTGTGTTGTAACTTTGTCAGACCCCACGGTTGACTATCCAGGGTGAGCTTGCTATGGCATGACTGATTATCTCTGGTATAGAAAGACTTCACACTCATGTTCCTATCTGTGGTTACAACTGTATGGGTATCATGAATCACTAGTTCTGTCACGTCACGAGGCCTTGCAACACGCTTTTCTCCTGCTACAGTGACGCTGATCGTGTCTCGTAACACAGGTGTAGCCGCCAGGTCCAACACACCGTCATACAGAACGTCTATCTCACCCAGCTGTAGATCGTCCACTGCTCTACTCAGCTGGTCCGAGTCCTGTCTGAACGTGATCCTGGCTATTCTTCCCTTCTCCTTCAAGTCTGTGTGTCCGACATCCTCCACATCACCGGCATCACATCCCTGATACATCTCATACACATCCATGTCACACTCAGATTGTAGAGTCTGGTCAATCAGTTCAGCCTGTTGTCGGTACATCTGTACTGATATCTCCCCTGACTTAATGTCGGCATTCAACTGTTCAATGTGCCTTTCTGAGATTTCTTTCAGTTCATCTAAAAGTTTATTTTCCTTGAGAGTGATTGTTTCCCTCGCCTTTCTTCCGGAAGACTTGATCTTCGATTCCATTTGGACATATCGATCTTTCTCAGTGATGACTTCCGATTTAACTGTATCGACTTTCTTTTCAATAAGAATTTGTTTCTGTCGTAGGTTTTCCTTCTCATTCAGCAGCTTGGATTTTAAAGCAGGCAATTCCGAATCAAGTGTGACAACCGACTCACATTTTCTGTGATAGATAATACAACAGGTTTGACAGGTGACTTTCTTGCAGTCTTTGCAAAGGAATTTGACACACTCATCTTTGTGTTCAGTACACATGACTTTTCGCTTCCGGGGAATATTGACCTCTCCAGAAAGGGCAAGGACGTCATGATGACGAGTGGATGGGAAACGTTTGTGCATTCTAGCACATCGGTCACACATGGATTCGTCACACACCGAGCACCATACAGATGCAGGAGTTGTCTCCCCTTCTGCATGACAGCAGGTGCAGTTTGTTGTATCTTGAGGGAAAAACATAAAAGAAAAATTAGGATCTAATTGGCAATTTCCAAATTACAATAACGAAGGAGTTCATACAGAGAGCAAAGTTTACTTTTTGTCATCATTCTTCAAGTACCATGTAAAACATGTCAAGATCTGTGACTCATCCACCATTAAATATTCTAGGATTGGTTGGCTTGAATATTAGATTATAATATAGGTCCCTGCAACAATCCATGTAATTGCTTTTCAGGACGGCAAGGGGAGGTTTCTGCAAAATCTGATCACACACAATCTTTCTCAGAGCATCATTTTCTCTAGCATGTAAAATCCTGACCACCCGCCACCCCACCACCAACCATACACACACACACCACACACCCTCCTTAACATCTTAAACGAAAAAGGTAATGACACATTCGGGCCCTATATATCCCAGTCCCATCTATAGACAGTGAAGGTCAATTTACGACTGTAGCAGAAAAATGTGGGATGCCGAAGTGTGGTGTCTGTATTACCGGTAGGGCTGAAAATGCATTTCGAGAACACCTGGTGTCATCACTGATCTCTAGTAATCAATTCAGTGATTTACAAGTTTTTCAAAGATAATATGTGCTTTAAACCAAAATGAATCTGACACAAAACACTTAAAAGTAGTCCACAGACGATCCTGTTTATACGGCATAAGCTAACGTGGTGGGGATGTGAGATAAACTACCAAACCTCACCTTTAGATCCCGGACCAAAGGAGTCCAACAGTCCCTGGATGACAAAGCTTGGCTTGACATCATCCGCCCATTCCTCCACTGGTCTGTCAGGCTCAGACACTTTCGTCATCTTGCTGCAGAATGGACACAGAAGAGACTTGGCTCTGATTGCTTCTGGTTTGGTTTTGGTGTAGTTGACAACACATTTCCGACAGAATGTGTGATAACAGACAAGCGTGCATGGATTGTCAAACACCTCTGTGCATATGGTGCATGTGAGGAAATGTTCCTCCAGTTTCTGGGACGTTGCCATCTACAAACAGAGCGATGGTCAATGGTCTATTCAAAATTGGAAATAATATAAATTAAGAGAATATATGCTGCAAGATGGATAAAGTAGAATTAACATAAAAGAACACGTTTACAGTTTTGATTCATCACTAATTTGCATTTAGTGTATACTTATGAACACTTAGATCCAACAATACTCAATTAAATTACCAATAGCATACGATAGCAATAGTCTTTATGTACTCAAATAGGATTTGTTTGATGGATGCATCAATAAACAAAAAACCTGAAATAGTAGCATAGGGAATTGATGGTCAAAGTCCTTCATACTCTGACAGTCGTGTATCGCCGCGCTGATAGTGAGCTGACCTACTTTTGGGTTCTCAGTTGCATAACGAAAGTAGACTTTTATCAATAGCTTTGAGCGAAAACAAACCAGAAAATATTTCAATACATATGATTAATTTTCTCAAAAATGAGTTTAATATAAACATGTAGGTATGACAGAGTTAAGGGTTATATCTCTGAAGTCAGTGTATCTATATGACAACAGACGTACGTGAGGTTAGAGAAGTGGATCAAGTGTACATAACGATAGTGGACAGAACAAGACACGCTGGGTGTATGACACGAATGTGAAGCTGAACCTACACAACGGCTGAATAAGTAGCTTAATTTGTCTTTATAGACTCTCTACATATCTCTCTGTAATAATGTGACTAAAGCATGTCATTATTAGCGTTATATTATATATAAAACCAAGCAGATATCGACTGCATATCACCTGACCTTCACTTCCTCGATTCACTGGGCGGTGAAGAGGGGTGATTGAACCCTGTGATGAATGGCTACAGACCCAGATAATGAATGGGATTTCACAGCGTTGATGACCATCATAAATACTAGTATATAACTTGCAGATTTATTTTTGTAATGTAAGAAGGGAAACACATGCAATGGAAGTGTCGTCGTCACTTGTACTTCAACAGTTTCAAACAAATCCATTCTGTTTGTTATGGATATGCACATTGTTGATAAACTTACATTTTCAATGATCATTTGACTTTAGCAAGCCCTTAGAAAGCCATTTTTTCTTGTAAGCCCGAGAGTTTGCAAGGCTTTACCCTTACATAGTATACGAGCGCATGACCAACCTATTTAAGCACAATTATTGTGTAAGCCCGGGCTTTTTTAGAATGGTAGCTACGCCCCTATTTAGTGAACATATTTGTGGTTACTATCAATAAACTCCGTACATTATGTGCCTGAGTTTGAGGTAATGGCTAACTTTAGTTTTTGTACACTAACAACATCAATATTCAGCCATATCACGGCAGGAAGATACCTGAAACTGGCATAACACGTTGTAGTATCTGAGTAATAGAACCCAGGTCTTCTTCGTGATGACCCAACGCTTTAACCACGAGGCTACACTGCTATCCCTGATGATATGAAGGACTTTGTTCTAACCTCTTGTTTTGTTCCCTTAAAATGGGCACCTGTTTGGCTGTATGGTAGAGTCATGCAACTTTCCCCATCTTACTAAGCTACACAAGCTGATTACTACACTGCCTGATGATGTCTATAGCTAACCAAGATATATGTAAATATCGAGTGTTAGGTATCTGATTTTGTGATTACTTTCAAAGCAAAGAGAAATAGTTTCAGTCTATTTCCTTTTCAACAGAAACTTACAGAAACACAGTTTGAATACACAATGCCATTCAGAAAGTGTTGTCTAACGATTACACTTTCTCAGTAGAGAAAAGATTCTAGTATTTTGTGGAGTACCATCCGAGATTCCAAGCCACACTCTCACAGTCAATCACCTAATGGCTAGGTTTAAAATTCATAACAATCTTACTTTCGCGGCTTCAAAAAAAAAATGGAAGTCGGACAAAAAGTGTACGAAAATGTATCGAATCAATAATGAAGCTGACTTAGACAATGAAGTTAAATGTTTCACGGTATGGTGTAAGGGAAGCAACTCTTACCGTCTTATTATGCCATCCAACCTGCTATCTGTGCACTAAAGGCATTGACATGTCAGTCTCTTTAACTGATCCCGATTATTTCCATGTCCTCAAATGGACGGAAAACTCACACTCTCAGAGTCATTCATCTAATGACTACGGATTCCACAAAATAGTCTACAGACTGTCTAGATCACGTAGTTTGGGATGCTTACACAAAGCCAGATACTGAGTAAGTAATTGTGTGTCAGTACTGCTTGTCTGTTTGGGTCAAATGATACCGATGAATCACAATCTAACACCAAATCGGTTCATGATCAAACATTCATTTCAACGCAGTGTGTGGTGAAAACATCAGAACAACTATGCAAAAATTTATACAATAACGTTTGTCTCACAATAAAAACGTTACTTTACAAACTATCATTATTTTGTTTGAAGTTTTAGGAGGGTAAAGTAACAGTGGTACTGTTGCAGGAACAGCCTCAAGGGAGGGGAGCACGTGCTGTTGTGACGTCACATCAAGCATAGCCAATCGTTTTTATTAACACGGCACATGAGACAATGAAATTCACCTCTGACATCAGGTCCATTATTTTTTAAGTTTATGACTTTTTTAAGGTGAAAGTGAAAGGGGGCGCTTTAAATATGCCCTGGGTAAATTTGTTGAACTCACTGCATGTGTAGCTGATATGAAAGGGTTCACACATTGTAAACATATTTCCAATCGAACTCCAGTCTTCAGCATGATGGGCGAACACTTAACCACACGGCCACCCCCCTATCTTAAATAGTTGGGTGTTTTGATTGTGACATAGTATGTTTTCAGTCAGTAAAATATATGTGTTTACCTTAGAACAATATATTGTTTTCTCTCTGTAGGATTCTGGGAAACACAGTCCTTCCGCATCTCTTGTTTATGGCTTTTAAGAGGATCGGATTTTGTGTCTCGGATTGATTCCCCTGAGATGTCGCTCATGCTATCAATCATTAGTCTAGACTCGAGTATCTACAGGCCGCCCTCCTATACCTGTAGCGTCAATGAATGCGGCGCAAAACAACAACACACAAATACCATCGCCATTTACTGCCTTCCCCTCCACAAAGTTGAAAGTGTTAATTGTTCACTTTATATATGTCATGTGTGATGCATACGGTGGTGATTCAACGGTCTGTGCCCTGTTTAGTTGTAATAAGACTTAGAAGAGGCATGTACGTTTAATTTGAAACTGCAACCCATAATTAACGGTGGTGAACATATTTCAAACATGCTTTTGTTTTATGACTTCTTAAAAATATTCCTTAACCTTGGTAAGTATATATATCACTGGACATGGAGATTATTCTGACCCAGAGTTTTACTATAAAACAATGCACATATTATTGGACAAAAAGTGAAGGTTCGCTTTGGTACTTCTCGTACATGGTATGTTACGTGTTGTAGTGTTTGTAGACATTGTTAAACAGCCTTGTGCTTGTATTGCAATGTTTCTAGTAAGATTCAGTTGAGGGTGGGTACTATAGTTACCATGACGACGTCCTGGTTACATGGTATCGTTTTGACAAATCTATAACCAGTATCAGTGTGGCAGTGTTTGTAGACACTGTTAAGCAGCCTTGTGCTTGTATTGCAATGTTTCTCGTAAGATTCAGTTGAGGGTGGGTACTATAGTTACCATGACGACGTGCTGGTTACATGGTATCGTTTTTGACAAATCTATAACCGGTATCAGTGTGGTAGTATTTGTAGACATTGTCAAACAGCCTTGTGCTTGTATTGCAATGTTTCTAGTAAGATTCAGTTGAGGGTGGGTACTATAGTTACCATGACGACGTGCTGGTTACGTGATATCATTTTCACAAATCTATAATCAGTATCACTGCAAACCAGGTAGGATTCCCGATATGTGCCGATGAGATGTAATTCTGTCACAGAGAACTACATGGTTTATATAACTGTCGCCACTCCTGGGCCACCACAGACAACAAAAAGTTGTTATCCATGAACATGTTTACATTGCGACTTGAGTGAGGCAAAGCTGACTTTGTGTCCTCAAGTAGTCGACAAGTCTGTTAAATGCACCAGTCTCTTATGATAGCGACAGTTATTATCGTTATACTGAAATAACAAACACTACATTGGCACTCGTCTTTCACCCATGTATTCAAGTACTACTCTGTTTCAACTCAAATATATTTATATATAGGGGTACCGACACGTGTACTTCATGACAGTTAAAGTGCCCGGTAACATTGGAATTACTCTGCTCCGCCACTTGCTCTTAGTAGATATACTCAAGTACCTCTCTGTATAAATATATCCAGGCACTTCTGTGTGTACAAATATACACAAAGTATATTTATTTACACAAAGAGCATCGTGTGGTACATTTATATACACAAAAAGTACCTTGGTATCTTTGTATACACAAATGTGCCCTGGTACATAGTGATAAAAAGCAATTACTTGTCACGCTGAAGACCCGGATTCGATTCACTTAACTTAGGAACAATGTGTGATGCACATTTCCCACAATATTGCTCGCTTTTGTACCGCTACATGGTTTACAAAGTCTCTCTCTACCTCTCCCCTCCCCCTGCCCCCTCCCCTCCTCTCTCTCTCCCTCTCCCTCTCCCTCTCCTCTCTCTCTCCCTCTCTCTCTCTCTCTCTCTCTCTCTCTCTCTCTCTCTCTCTCTCTCTCTCTCTCTCTCTCTCTCTCTCTCTCTCTCTCTCTCTCTCTCTGAAAACATCTGGTATCATTATTGTTTGGTATTCTATCACCGGAACATTTGCTCTCAGAACATTCCGGTTGAAGCATATATATCCTATTATTATGGACTTTGAATGGTCGCTTTTTATTTGTAAAGTAGTGCTCAAAAGAGAAAATATACAGTGTGTTTGACCAAACTTGAAGAAAAACAAACATATCTAAATGAACAATTATTCGAATTCTACAACACAATTTCATTTCATGCAAAGTCAAAAGGTACCGTTTGACTGACACTGGAACACACCATTGTATAATAGTCTGAATTCCCATGTTTATGTAGCCCATAATGGTTATTTATTGATTCTCTTATTCGTTAGGGTCTCGGTGTTGATCTGCTCACATATCCACAAGTCACTGAGGTTTTACATTTAATGCAAAATAATACGATACATAGCAAACACTATCAGTTTTGCCTAATCTGTTTACATTAATATGCAAAGTATCTTCAAACGGTTCAGACAATGCGTTGCATTTTTTCTCATCTCCAGCTTCAGCCAGCAAAGAGATTTTTTGACCTCTCGTAATTTTATTTATCAACATGAATGGTGCTCCATCTTCGGTTACTAAGGATTACAGGAATGAACTAAAATTCTAATTTTAGATTTAAACACATACCAACAGAGTGCACTAAAATCAAGACTTTAAACCAATCTATGTATGGTGGCATGCGTCAGATAATATAATAGTTTTGTTCTGTGTTCAAATATACATGTTCAAGTAGGGTGAAATTTTTCAAAATTAATTTCCAGTGCCAGAGAGTGCAGACGTCTGGCACATAATATCAGTAGTGAACCAGTTCAATCTCTTGATGTTGGCTGCGTTCTTGTGTTGTTGACAAGCAGAGAAGAAGAGACTGTACTGGCTTGGAACAGCCTGTGTGAAGTAGAGTAATGTGTTACATGTCTACGGTCCACTTATGATCCGTATTGCTTAATCAAACATTATGTGGTGCATCAGGTGGAATATGGTTTGAGTATGAATCAGTTATCTATTCTGTGCGTTGCTACATGTGAATGCTTTGATGTTACCTGAGGTGTAATCACTTTGACATAAACATGGCCGCGTCCATCTGCTGCAAACACCAGAGCGGAAGAGTGACACCGTCGCGCTTGCTGCAAGTAAAGAGATTCTAACACACTGGCCCGACTCGGTCAGATGAACCACACGTATTCTGAGTGTATGGGAACTACCCGGGAGGTAATGCCTGTGTTTGGCCCTTTGTGATGCCCAGGATCTACCTGTGTTTGTGTGGACTGTCGGGAAGTAGGTGAACACAGCGTCCCCGTTCGGGTGTCAGGCACAGGACTGCGCTGGGAACAGTGGTCGGACGCAAAGATGACTCCTGTTCTTGTGGTGCCAAAGAGAGTAAAAGTTTTTGCGGGATCTTGCGTTCCATTGATCGCGGTGGCACGACACCGCTGTTCTGACGAACCACCTTCTGGTATCTAGCTACAAGCTTACAGGTATTCTGACAGTTCATCGAACCGAGTCAACAACGCGGCTGAAGTGACATTAATCTGACTGAATGGTGCTGCATTGTTATGTCGTGTTACCTCGAGCCAATCAATACGTAATAATGACACGAATATTGTTCATACTCAAACCATATTCACCTGATGCACTAATATTTGATGCACATCATAAGTGGGCAATTTGTTCAACGCTGATACGAACTCTTCTTGTCAGCTGTTCTGAAATTGCAACCAACACAACTACTGATAACCGAACCTCTGTACTGAAAGTAATTTGAAAATTTGTCCTAGTAATTTCCCGTATCATTTGAACGCAAATTCAAAAACTGTATGTTGAGCGCGTATTTTGATTTAAAGGAACGTTGAATCAAATTAGAATTTGGATTCATTCCTGTAATCACCAGTAACGAGATGAGTATATTCGTATTGATGTACGGTAAAACATCTCTTCTTTATTGTGAAGTCGAAAAATGCGGCGATGCGGGCTGTTGAAAGGCTACTTTATACATGTCAGGCTGAGTGAGCAAAACTGATAGTGTTATAATATCGTATTTGCCGTCTGGAAACCTCATTGACTTTTATTGGTGTATTGACAATACCAGCTTAACGAATAAATCAATAACAATCGTCAGGCTACATAAACATGGAATTCGAACATGGTGAACTCGTGTCGATCGAAGCGACACTTTGACTTTGCATGGTAATGTTGTAGAGTGAATATATTCATTAGATATGTTTGTTTTCAACCTGGACTGGTCAAACACACTGTATATTTCTTTTTGAGCACTGCCACAAATAAGCGACCGTCATATCGCGCCTTCTTCAACCGAATGTTCTGTACTAATGTTCGTCGATAAGAAATACCGAAACAATGATACCGAATAATTTTCGAAGAAGAAGAAGAAGAAGGAAGAGAGAGAGGAAGAAGAGGAGAGGAGAAGAGGAAGTTATACATATTGACGTACTAAGCGATGTGCATCTTACATTGATTTCTGTGTCGGGCCGGATTCAGCGTGACAACTGCTTTGCTGGCTGCGGGGGCTTTTGTTATCTGAATATGGAAAATTGCTTTTGATATTGTATAATATTGCCGGAATACTTGCTGATGGCTCAAACTATGCTTTGATGACATGTTGCGAAGTGCTACGGATTTCCTGTTGTTCATGCGAAGGAAACGCTATTATCTACTGACGGTATTATTCAATGTTACCGACACAACTGTTGTCGTAATTACGCGTGACCACCTCATATATAGTATGACGGTTGGCTGAAGACATGACCGTGATTAACCCGATCAGCTGTGTTTGTTATTTCGGTATAACGTGTGGCTTTAATGCTTTGTCGTAGAGACTGGTGTTCTTTGAACTTGTCGACTGCCCGAGGACAGAATAAACTTTGCCTCACTAAAATGCGTGTAAACTTATGTTCGTGAATATAACTGCTATTTTGGGTATGTGGCAAACCATGGTTCGAACGAAACCACATCGCCATCGGCATCGGGCTCTACGCGGTTCACGGTGATACTGATTAACCAGACTTCGGTAATGTTATCGCATAACAACTTGCATTAAATTTCGTATTCGTACAGAAACATTGCAACCTGGCACAAAAGAATTTGTTTGATGACTCAATCTCTGATACTACCGTACGTTATAGATTTGTCGAAAACGATACCGGCGCGTCATGTTGCCCGCCTCAACTGAATCTTACGGTATTATCGCGCAAAGACTGTTGTGATCTTACTGGTACTACACTGACTACTGATTCAGATACCAAACAAGGACGTCGTCATGGCTATTTATATGCCACCCTCAACAATCTTACTAAACGACCGCGATACTGGCGCAAAGGCGCTGTCGATCTGGCTGCTGTTACGGCACGGTGAACCTTCGCTTTTGTCGTATCGCCTTTATCGTGGAAGCTTCGGATAAATCGATATCTTGCCAGGTTAAAGATTTTAAGTCGTAAAGCAAGCATGTTTGAAGAAATATGTTCTGGGAATATGGTTGCAGTTTCAGAATTAAATAACCGCATGCTCTTCTAGAACAACTATTACAACTAAACGGATTCTCCCCACCGTGTACATGACATGCTATAAAGTGAACAGTCAATAAACGGGAAAACGATATAAATCGTCGATGCTATGGGTGATGCATTCGCGCTTCAGGTATGGTCGGTCTGCTTCAATGATTGGCATGGCGACATTCGAAGTCAACAAAATCGATCTCTTAAAACCGTAGGCGAACGGAAGTTGTTGTTCCGAATCTGGAGAAAACTGACTATTGTTCTGAATGAAACATATTGAAGCATTGAAACGCCAACTATTTAGCGCAGGCGGTGTCGTTAGTGTTCGCCCGTATGTTTCGATGAACTAAACTACATGCGGTATTCAGCTGGAGACATTTAAGCTTCACTACTTAAAGTCATGACGAAGACTCAATGGACTGATGTCGGGGTAAACGATTGTTATATTGGGCGTCTGGCATTCCCCTCGCTATTGTTCTACGACATTGCCATATTACTTTACCCTCGCTTTCGGAAGTAAGGTAATTTGTAAAGCGGCGTTTTGATTATTGGTTAAACGAACCGTGTATGAAATTTTTGCATGGTGTTTACCGATGTTTCGCCACTGCGTTCCGAATGTTTGATCATCAGACGTTTGATGTTGAATTACGTGATTCATCATTTACGCAATACTGCGTATCTGTTTGTGTGAAGCATCCCCAAACTACGGCGATCTGGGCTGATCTGTAGACTATTTTGTGAATCCGCCAGTCATTAGATGAATGATGATTATTTTCCCGTCCATTTGAAGGACATGAAGTAATCGTTTGACAATGTCAATACGCTGTTTGAATAACGGTGAATGATAATAGACATTGAAGTTATTTCCTGCAAACGGCACTGGGCTTGTCTAAAGTCGCTTCGTCTGATTCGATACATTCGTACTGACAAAACTCCATTGAAACCATATAATAGGTGTTTAAACTGAATCGGTCGGTACTCCCGCAAATCTTCAGAATCTTTGAAGATGTGTCGTTGAACAACGAATGTTTCTGTTGAAATGAACGACTTATTTCTCTTTGCTTAATGTCTGAAATCGAATGCCTAACGCTCGATGTTATATCTTGGTTGACTATAGATCATCGGTAACGGTATGGCACTAATAGTGGGGAAGATATGACTCTGCCATCTGGCGTAGCAGCTGAAAGTGAGTTGAACAAAGTCCTTACGAGACTAACGGTCGTAACTTCGTGTTAACGGTCGGCGCAATATTACTCGAATGCCGGTTTCATCTTTCTGCCGTGATGGTGTTATTAAACAAAGTTAACCGTTACCTCGACTCGAACACTATAATATTGATTTAACCGCAAATGTGTTCGCAAAATATGGGGCGTACCACCATTCTAGCCGGCGATTTCTTTCAAACATATAACGAGGTAAAACGCTGCAGCTCTCGGCTTACGAAAAATGACGCTGGTAATGATCATTGAAAATGTCGGTTTATCGGCAATGATGCGTATCCGCCAACGAAGCACGGAGATGTTTGTTTGGCTGTTGAAATTGCGTGTTTATTACGAAATGAATCTTGCGAGTTATTTATGATTCGTCGGCAATGACCATTCTGTCACGGATGTATGACCATTCATCACGAGTTCTAATCGCCCTGTCATCCGGTGAATCGAAGGAAGTGAAGGTCGGGTGACATGGCGTTTGCTATATAATAACGCTAATAATGACGTGCTGAAGTATGTGAAACGGCGTTCGGCTTCCGATAGGTAAACCCACTTGGCGTCGTTCTTTGTTCGTCACCTATCGCCAGCGCCTGATCACTTCTCCCCAGCTTGCATTCTGACATTCCAACTCGCGATAATACCTATGTTCGTAGGCTCATTTTTGAAATTAATGTATGGCTGTTGATATTTTGCGGTTTTATTTTCTTTCCAGCTTCTCAAACGAATAAAGTCTTGCTTTCGTTGTGCAACTGAACTTGGCGAATAAACCATATCGGCGTGCATTGTCGTAATGAAAATTTCGGGTTTTGTTTATTGTCGTCATCAAACGATCCTGTTGTGCATGGAACTGTTGCTTATCGGCAATTTGGTATTGACGGATCTGGTATGCGCTGAAATGCAGGTAGTGATGAATCAAACTGCCGAGCGTGATTTAACATGTTAATTCTGCTGGCTCGGCTCTTGCGTATATTCTAATTTGCTGTTATTTCAATTTTGAATGAACCGACCGACCATCGCTCTGTTTGTGAATTGACGACGTCCCAGTGCATGCACCATATGCGAAGTGTTTGACGATATGCGCACTACGTCTGTTAATCATTCTGATAGGAATGAATTTTACGTCAACACGCCAAAGGCAAACCCGCGTGAGAGCCGGAAGTGCTAATGCTGTCGATAAATGTCACCGGTACGAACCAGTGAAGGAGATGAATGATGATCGAAACCAGCACCGATAAATCCGGGACTGTTGGTTCCTTGATCCGGAAAGGTTTGATGGTTTATCTGCATCCCCCCACCGCACCAGCTGCTCGCCGTATAAGGCTCTGATGAACTACTGTGATTTTTATCGTCGAATTCTTTTGTTTTAAGCACGCTCAATCTTTAACGGCCAATCACTGGTGTTTTGAAGATCGACGAACCGATGATTCTCGAAAATGCATTGCAGCCTACCACGAACGCCGTCCCCTTTGCTACGGTAAATGAGAGCCGACGCTTCTTCATCTGGGCTTCGGACGCGAAAATATGTTGGAATGGGCCGGGAAGGTATTATGGAGACGGTGATGATGGCTGTCGAATTTTACATGCTGAAAATGATAACAACCGATGACGATCGGGCAGCTCCTTACCGTCTGGCCAGTACGCATGGTTGTTGCGAAGTTCCAACCTGATGCAATATTCCGAAATATTATCTGAAGGCTAATGTTGAATGATCACGAATCTTGGCATGTTTACATGTTTGCTTGAAGAATTGACTTAGCAAGCTTTTGGCTCTGTATGAATCGCTCGTATTGCTGTTGAAGTACGTAGATCTATTTTTCTTTTATGTTTTCCTCAACCACGGCAACTGCACCTGCTGTCATGCGAAGAGACAACTCCTGCATCTGTAACAAATTGCTCATTGTGAACAATCATGTGTCGATGTTTAAACGTTCCCATCACTGGAAGTCGTATTCCCGGAAGCATATTATTGCTGGTACAGGTACTTTGCCAGAACTTTGAAAGTCACCTGTCAAACTGTTGTGCGAAAATATTGGTCATTGTCACGCGGTATTTATCCAGCTGCGGAAGAAGAAACCGACGGCTGAATTCTTATTGAAATCGACCGTGCATCACTGGCGATATGTTGAAATGAATCGAAGATCCGGAGATAACTTCCGGGCGAGGAAGCAATCGCTTCTCGAGGCAAACTTTTGAATATGGGCTGAAAGCCGAAGCGCATTGAGCTGATTGAATTCTTGTTTATTAAGTCGAGGGAAGCGATAACGGCTTCGAACTGATTGACCAGACTCGGTTATGAATATTGGTAACGGCTCGAATTGATTATTGATAACGGTCGTTTGAGACTTTCGAACCCATTTGGTGAAACGTGGTGATGAGCGTTGAACCTGGCGACTGCCGTTACGGGTCGTCATCGTCACTGTGGCAGGCGTCGTTGCAGCTCGTGATTTCGTGACGGGGCTGGTGCTGTTTACGGTAACCACGGAGATGTGAAGTGTTTTCTATACCGAGAGATAATCGATCAAGCGCCGTAACAACTTTAAACCTGGGCGGCCGTGGAGATCTGACGAAGCCCACGGCCTGGCGAAATAAAACGACGGCACGGTTGGTCAACCTGACTTTACTATTTGATCATTTTCTGATACCAGGAACATGACGCTCTGACTTCCCCATCGTACTTGCGGCGGAGTTCCCGGTCTCCCCACTATTGATGGATATTCTGGACATCGATCGTACTCTGTGGTGGAACATTCTGGAAAATCACTTTCTTTCTTTTATTGCCACAGAACGAGTATTCTTGTGTCCGACTATCGGTTAAACTGATGATAACTCTGTTCCTGAAGGACGTTGTGTTCACGACGAGACTCTGCAACACGAATAGTCTCGGGGCATCGGCTACTGGCGCAGGCATTTGCTTTCAGAATATTATTGATGCATCTTCAGTCGAACCCATTATGGTATGAGCACTTTATCTGTTTGTAACAGATGAGGATGATATGCTGGTAACCAGTACGGCTCGGAGCGAACATCGAAAATATTCACGTAATATTTACGGAATGAAATCAACGATTCGTAACTTCAAACTCATATTCCACCTGTGCTGTTAAGACAATACGCTACAATGTTGATTGGTGCGTGCATTGATCATCAGAGGTGGACACCGAACTGTTCACATACTCTACTTGCAATTCCAGCAGAACGGTGCACAACGATGGTGTCGGCAAACTGATCTACTGCAATACGCAACTAATGTGAATTAACATTAATACCTTATTGTTACCGAACGACTGCACTCTGGCGCTGGTAATTGTCGAAATATCGGCAATCAGCATGTTTGAAGCTTTGAGAACGATCTGGGGCCAACGGCATTAATGAATTGTTAATGTCTTGGTTACTGTTATTGTGTACATCTGAAGTGAATTTGAACCGATTCGTAATGATCCTTTAACAACTCAGATGGTATTCTGTTGATGAGCGTGAAGTACCGATTAGCTCGCTGGTTGATAACTGGTACATTGCGGAACTGTCTGGCTGTTGAAGAAGGCTTTAAATACGGATGAACGAGCTGATTTTCGTAACGATAAACGACGATGTGAAGATCGGTTAACGGCACGATAAAGACAATCGAGCCTAACAACTGTTTGGCGTAGTTCTATGACCGCTATTCGAGGTTTCGACTAATCATCTTGATCCCCATGAAAGATTCGAAATGATCACAACTCACCTGTTTATGATGAACATGAGCGGTACTTTATGCATTTCCGTTTGCGGCTGCCGTAATGGTACTGAACCTAACTTTTCGGAAACCGGACTGTGACTGATATCCCTTCTTTACGGCCAGGGCGAAATTGACATCTGAAATGTTACCGTGGGTGAACCCCGAGCTGGCATGGAAACGGTGAAGGCATCATATACCGTCTGCTGCCGAACTGTCTACTGTTTAATTCGCCGAAGTAAACGCGCCAATTCGGCATTCTCACTAGGTGACGCTTTGACTTTCGAGCAAGCTATTAACCGGGTCCCGGCTTTGAAGGCTGTTGTCGTGGTGATGAAGTGGATAATATTTAAGGATGCATCTTACTGTTTCAGCCATCGAATATTGAAATGGCATATATTACGTTGACCGATAAATGGCATTTAATGATATCGTACAGCAATAATGATACCCGATATATGAACATATTGATCATTGATTGACCGGTATCAGAAAAGATGAATTGATTGGTCGAACTATCATCATGAATGTTAAAATCTTTGACGTGTTCGAACAGTTCAGAAACGCTTGTCTGTCTTTCTACCGGCGCATATGTCGTAACTGCTGTGACAAAACAACAACCGAATTCATTTTCTTCCGACATCGTAATCAGCAATGATGATCGGGTTGATTCGTATTATGACAATTCATACGGTGTTGAACCGCCTAAGCCCTCGGTTGACGTTGACGCTCGCTATCGCTGTATCTGACATATGGTCTGAGCTTCGGAACTGGCACTGATTTGCGAAAACCAGTAAACCTCATTGAGACATACATCGTGGCTATTGTCTTTCACCGAACGTTTGTTTTATTTGTTTACCTTTTTTGTGAAATTTCGTTTTGTGAAGAAACATAAAGACGTAACGAAATGTTCGACGAATGGCGGGTGAATTGGCGTGTCGACAACCGCTGGTTCGGCTGATATTGTTACAACTGTTTATGGTTGCAAATACATAAGCTTTGCTCCCCAGGCTAAACCAGCTGGCTGGAAGTTAATGAATCGTGCTCTGGAATATTCAATTCACGAGAACAGTGAAAAATCGATAACTAACCCGTTTCTTAAACTGCATTGATCTATTCTTGCGTTTCGGTAAAATTTCGATTTTATAGACGAAAGATATGGGGTATGGTATTAATTTCGCTGGTCGGGTGACGGTAGCAATGAAATACACTATGATGCACTGACCAATAATGGCTGGTCTGGTACGTAAGCCGGTAGTGGTCATTAACCGGCAGTTCATAACGAGGCCATTCATCGATAATCAATATGATGAAAGGATCGTTGGCGATTTAATAATGAACGGTAAAGTCGTTGCTATCGGGCAATGTTACGAAGTTCGATGCGATGCATCCTTAATCGGACGATCAATGAAATGAACGGAGATTCGCCAGAATTATTGACGACGTTGTACTAACGTCTTTGTTGCAATGCGATTATCTTTGGCAGCGTCGTGCCGTTAATCGTTAACAGCGTATCACAACGTACGCTGATTATATACTTCGTTGATTCGCAGTTGTTATTTTACGGAATAATGATGAACGTATTGCCAATATGTTGTATGCGTAAAAGGCGATCAAAGTTGGCACATACTTAAAATGATCTGCAAATTACGCATCGTTTTCGGAAGTTTTTATTTTTCAGTATTTTAAATCTTCGATGAGCTTTCGCTTCGACATCTTAGCATGAATTAAATGTTTAAACCGTCGAAAATTGTTTCCGCCGATTGGTACATAATTTCGTTAAACGAATTTCGTGCATGGTAACTGCTGGCTGGTACGTCTGAACTCTCTGTTCATTCTTGGAATGGTTTCATTTCGATGAACATAACTTCCGTAAACCAATGATCTTCGATGTGGCAATGATGATCTTGTTACCAAAATTCCTGAACAAAATGACTGCTATTTCACCGTCGATGAAACATCTGCGTCTGATCCCGATGATGAAATACCGTCTTGATATTACAACGACTGGCGATGGCGTGTTCGGTGTGAGAACGAGCTTTGAATGATCGATGCTAACCTTTCGGTGATCATGACAATGTTTATATTATACATCAACGTAAACGGGACACATTGATGCAATGTTTATAGTCATGTGGTGGTCGGCTTTATTAGAAGAATTGGCACTGGCGCGATATGCTGAAGACTGAAGATTGCGGAGACTTTGAAGTTGCAGCCGTCTTATTGATATTTCTTTAGGCAAATTGCATGTTCCAGTTTTAGTAGTATTTTTCACGGCAGGTAACGAAGCTGAGCTGCGCAGTGTCAGACATCTGTTTGAACTACGATACGTGTTACAATTGACCTTGAACTTGATGTTATCATTGCTGAGCATTGTTAACGGGGCTGTCGTGACGCGGGTTGCTGTGCCTGAATGTAGTGCGGTATGTTTCTGGCTGGCGGCAGCCGCGTGTGCTGTCGGCGGGTGCGGCAGCAACAGGCATATATGGTCGCCACTAATGATGATGATGATGAGGCGGTTGGGTGCAAAGTCACCGAAGTCGCAATGGCTGCTGAACCCGATATTTTGCTTTCGCTGGCATCCGACCACGTTAGCTGCATGGCCTGCCAATGTTTACGGCAACATTTTTATTAAAATACTGTGGTCCTTTAACGATTGTCTGGACGAGACGATAGACTCTATATCGTAATCTCGATCGGCTGGGAGAAGACCGCTCTTTATTATCATGCTGCCTTCATGTTCCTTTCTTCATGTTGGAAGGTGAGGAGGCAACCCTGGTCGGTTGAACCGCTCGGTGGTGGTGGTTAAGCTAAGGCTTCTACGGTACCCATGTGGTGAACGATCTTCAAACGGCTTTAACGAAACTTTAACCACTTTGGGCTTACCTTATCGCCCGACGGTGAATGTAACGAAAATACCATAAACCAGCACGGTACGCTTCGGCAATCACGGATCGGCATGTCGGCGAGGTTATGAAAATGTTATAACGGTGAAAGGCAGAAGAAGACGGAAAGAGTGCGACTAATTCCATTTGGATAATTGATTGCGACTGTTGACGATATAAACAACAATACTTGCCGACTCCACTGTTTACTATCACCATATTGAAAGGCGAACGAGCTTCATAACTGTCTGCATGAGTCTGCGGTTCTCCTTTCTGACGGCAATTCTCTTGGATATGCGATATTGGGTCGACATTATAATGGATACTCGTATTGAGTTGACAGTTGTTTGATTCTCGAGAGACCTTGACGAACCCGACGTCGCGGACATACGCTGTTGCTGTGAACATGCTGCCGTGGTCGTACTATGAACGTAAATAGTCATTTGACGTATGCTGCCCTGTAACCATGCTGACACTGGCTGTTGCGGCGAATGCCGAATTTATGTTTACTGTCGTGCCGACACCTTCTTCGTGTATTCCGCTTTATGTTACTGTTATGCTGTTTTGTAGACTAACGGCTGATAATGGCTGACTTATCGTTATTGCCGAAAGTTTGCTGTTATCGTTGCTGTTAATTGTTCAATGTCATGCTTTGTTGATTTTGTTACTTTTGGTGTTTCTGCTGTCTTACATAACTGTTATAATGCTGATATGTTCCGATATGTTGCTGACCCTTGCTTTACCGTTTGCGGCAACGTGTTTGTTAATACTGCATTTGTTGAAGCTGGTGAAGTACGGTAACGATAATTAACTGGCGTGCGTGCGACGATGGCTGCGTGCGACGCTTTGTGCCAGCCGGGCTGGCTTTGATTTCGATAACTGGCCCGCGAACCTGCGTGGTATGTTCGGTACGTATGTGATTTCGTATGGTACGATAAACCAGGTGGACTTCAACGCCGGAACGTCGACGAAATGATGGTGAACGAACTAATGATGCGTAGTCAAAATGACGCAACGAAGTTAATGAAACAATTCGATACTTAATCACAATGCTCGCGGCTTAAGAGAGACGGGGCTGACGGCTGTAACGACAACTTCATCTTTCTTCAATCGTTAACTCGCCACTCGAACTTCGTTTCCCCGACGTTGGTGGTACATTTTGAAACTCATATGTTCATCGCCATTAGCATCGTGAACATTCTCGTAAAGTTCTAATGACTCTAACGTCAGGACTATAGATACGCTTTTACAAACCGCCGCATACGCACACGCACACTTACCTGGCTGTATATATCGCTGTATGCTTTTGTCGCCGTAATGCGATCGTCGTTTTTCGCTGCTCTTTAATGTTGACAACGCACCACGCGTGCCTTTCAATGATAACCATTCCAGAAACTGACGGAATAATGGAAACTTCGCACAAAATTCAATAATAAAGGGATGATTAGTGTAGAATCGAAAGTAGTAGGCCGGAGATCAATTCCGGCTGTGGTGACCTCTGAACTGTTCAGGTGACGTATGCGTGGCATTAAATCCCTCCGTCAAATCCGTCTCCATCCATCCATTACGTCAATGCGTGCGTGCGTACTTTATACAGCCGTTGCTCATACTGGCCATACATTTTCGAGTGAATGAACATTTTCATTGATAAACATGGGATCGCCACAACGGAAGTCGAAATTGATTGATTAGTTGAAGTCGGTGGCGATATTCGGCAATATCAAACCGATAAATCAGATAGAAGATTGTAATGATTAAGGTGGAATTATGAAACCTGTCGGCAAAGGACGATATGACTGTCTGGATACAAAACGTCGATGATCTGTGCAACAGGCCTCAGATCGCGGCAACTTTGAAGGCAGACGCCGTATCGGTTTTGCTTTCACCATGAACCTGGTTACCCTTCGGCTATTGGCGGGACGCATTCTTTGATATCGCAGATCGAGATCGGAAAACTTTCTGGGCGGTCGCTCTTCGATATCCATATTATACGACCATCGTATGTTACGGAAGATTATGCGCGTTGACCGTAAAGATAACTGTTTCAAACTGGAACTTTCTACGTTTGCAATGCGTCACTCTCAGTCTTTAACAGCTTCGAACAATGAATGTCGAACGGCTGATTGGTCACGACCGATCGGGATCATGAGGACACGACGACCAATGGACCGAAGCATGTAAACGATGTCGAATCTTAAAGTGATTCGTAGCGGAAGTACTGATCGAGACATTCGTATGACTTCGCTGAAGGTTCGATATTGTGCCATATGCCGTCGAAACTGAAGAGACGTAACCCGATGAGCCTACTGTTCAATCCAGGCTGCTGCGTGACTGGTACCTGAAAGATGACGCAATGCACGGTAGTGAAATTTCACAATAATGTCCTTCTCTCGGTCATTTCTGTCGCTGTTTTCTTCGTATAATTATTTGATTTGCGCACGTCGACGAATCTTTTGACAGCACCTTTTTCGACGATAACGAAAAGTTATTTTCATAAATATGCGCTTTCATGGCATCGTCACACAATTGATCGTTGACTTGTTTGGCTCAACGGGATATGACTGGCTGGACTCATCTGGTCTAATATTGGCGATATGAAAGAGCATTCGGAAGTTAATTGAGCTTTATCGTAACGGTCAGCGGAAGGTACATTTTTTGGATGACTCCACCGGTGCTACGCATCCGCAGTTGTACTTTGTCGTCTTCATATAATGCGGAAGTAAACTTTTCGTACCGAAAGACAGGCGTACTTGGTTTTGGCGTTGCGATTTGGCGTCGTCGACAATATTCCGGCCGTAACGTGAACTGGCGATCGCTGCGATACGCCTAATACCGTATTGATCAGTACCGATATCATTATCAAGCGGGCTGGTCGGCGGCTGGCGGTAGATAACGGCATTCAAAGAACGAATGTCTACTGGTAAAACATGATTTGAAAGGCTACGATACGTGATGCCAGGCTGTGCGTGAATGTTATTCTGCTGTTGATGGGCTTTTCGGTATTGATCAATGCTGTACATGAATAGCGATTCACAATGATGTAAATGTTTTCATTTCGCTGTCGTCTGGCAAAACAATCGTGATCGGCCGTACTTGTCTTCTGCGATCTATGAAACAGGTTGGCGTTCCCCGGCATCGGTACATCTTCATCGTCTTCGTCGGCTGCATTATCGGGCATTCAATGATGTTGAGAACATGATATCGTTGTCTTCGATAATGACCAAAAGACTCAAAGAGTCGTAATGCCATTAAATCGAAAAATGGCTGGAATAACATTTTCTGGCACTAAACGTCGCAAACCGGGCGAATACGCAGACTTTATTCGGGGCGGATTATGTTCGCCTTTCGTACTGGTGTCGTCACTGGTGGATAAATGTTGATGTCATGTTATTTTCTGGTTACTTTTCGCTAACGTGGTTTTGTTTTTGAGGATGATCACCAATGAATATTTCGTTATGGCGCGAGTATCGGCAAACCGATCGCTGGTTTTAATACGTAATATGTCGTTGAAGTTTTCGCCTGGTGCGTAGCGTTAATGAGGTATCGAAGCCTTCTAAAATCGATCAGGTGAACTGACGCAAAGTTCGCCAAAATAGAGAACGGTCGCGATGTGTTTTTAGTGAAACAGATAAAGTTTGTCTGGAGGCAAAGGAAGGATACGAAGGCTGCCGTCAACGCTGTCGGTGGTACGGGCTTTCATCGATTAACGATTGACGGTCTGATCTTTGGTCATCTCCGTCGGTACAATCGGTATTACAGATAAACTTCAATCTACGTAACGCTTGTTGACTTCTGTTCCGCAGCTTCATGATCGTTCTTCTTTGATTGCGTCTATGACATTCAAGGAACGGACGAATCCCAACGGAAGACTGTTGATAGTGGATGAACTGGGCGTTCGACGAACGACGTAAGATTATTTCTTGAACAGCAGATCGGAACGAAACTGTTGGGAAGAACGTTAATGGTCAAATATTGAACGGTACTCTGATGGACGTCGTTGACTTGACGGATCGATGCGATTTTCGAATTAATCATCGACGTGACCATATTGACGTTTCACTGCTCGATTGATATCTTCGAACCGTGGTTTCTGATCGATGATGGTGGTATGACGGATATCTATTCGAATTAATGTCGTGTCGCACTACGGTATCGAAATTGAAGTTGATAACGTACTGAACGTCGTCGTCGTATGTTCTCTGACGAAGATGGATTGTCGATAAAACAATCATAATATGCGTCATAAACCAGTACTATGATGAACGATATCGTTTGTTTGATGAATTGGTCGGAACGTTCAACGAATCGCTCGTGATCTCGCCGATCTGGTGAAATAACGAATTGACGGATCTGAACTACGCTGTTCAATCGATATTCTCAATGTTTATGATGTAATGGATCGATTGATGTTGCGTCGCTCGGAATCAAACTCGGTTGTTTGAATAGATCGTCGTATTATCGGGTTGATGACAATTCAGACCACGAAACATACGTCTTCATTCGACGTATTCGATCTCTATATGATATGATGAACGACTGGAATAACGAACATTGATCTGTTATACTTCGTCAACGATAACTGATGCAATGTTACCTTAATGAATTAGTTGTTGATATCAACAATCGCGTCGATGAAATTACGTTGTTATGATGTTGCTGTAATGGCTGGAAGCGTCTATTGATCTACGTTTTGATGACATTCGGGTCTGGAAGATTTTACAACGGATCTCGGCTCGACCATCAACCGGATTTACTGACCAATCTATTTGTCGTTGATCAGTGGTGAATGGTCGTAATGGCTTCTTCAGTTCGTATTGGTTGATTGTCAGCCGGGCAAAATGCAGCCGCTGCCAGTACGCTTTGCTATCTGAGGTCTGCCATCGGCCGATGGGTACAGGGGTGGTGAAAAACTATGCTAATAGTTCCGTGCGCATTTATCGCTTTCATATAACCCACCCTGTTCAGCTGAAGTGGCTTTCGCCCCAATGATAAACTGGCCGATCGCCGGGCCTCCAGATTCAATTCGAACCTCATCGTATCATACCGACGGTTGAAAACTTTATTTTTAATTTCGGCTCTTTGCGCCCTAAGAAGATGTATCGCTGTGAAGCAATTTAATCAATCGCTGTAATTACTGCCCATCGCTTCTCATACCTTTCAACTGATGACGACACGGCTCTGCACTGAGACCACGTGTTAATGTTTTTCTGGCACCAGACCATGCGCAGCGGGTTTGGGGCTGGCTTGCGTTCATCGAAGGAGTTCGTTGATATTGAAGGCTGCTGTTCGCCCGCTGCTGAAGCTTTGACGCTGTGACGTTCAGGCAGAATCTGGATGGTTATGTTGTCGGGCGATGGGCTTCAGCCTGTGTTAAAGCATTCTTCTTTTCGGGTTTAATGGAGAGGTTTACTGCGCCGCTACCAGCAACTGGTGACTGATTATTGAGCGGCGCCAAACGGACTAACGAAATTGCTATATGCGAAGGATGACAAACACTATCGTATCGTAAATTCAACCGTCATCCCGTGGGCGCGTATCGTATGCGCTGCTGCGCTATTCTTGTTCAGAAATTTGCCCAATATACTGTGATGAACTTTACTTTCTCGTCGTTATGACCGCTTTCTATATTTGTTGTTGTTACTGTGTTACCGTCATCGACGACAAATGACATGTCATAACTACTGTTCCTTTCCTGTTATTAACTGCAAACCGGTGAAAGATCTTTGGGTTTGTTCAGCCCATTAACGTCATGGTGCGACTTAACGAATCAATTGATCGCTCTCTAACGGTGACACATGACCATCTTCCCAGCAATGCGTTGATAACCATGCTGTCACTGGACGATGCGGTCACGCTCGATCGTTATATATATGGCTGTTGACATTAACGGTGGGCGTAAAATACTTTGAAACACGGCGAAATGAAAACTTGGCGGGTAACGAATGTCCCCTTACCCCGAAAACAGACGGGCTGAAAAAGCATACCTGGCTAATGAAAGAAACTTCATCCCGAAAATGACGAAAGAACATGGCTGTTTTGTCTTCGGACTTCTGCTTTGAGGAGCCGGACCGCTGCCGAGGAAGCTTGGTACAACCCAAACTTCCCCACAGTATGCGGTGTCGAAATATTACAATGACCGTGACTGAGCAATCGTTGGTTATGAATACGAATGCTACGTGCCGGGTCGTATCAATGCGCGGGAGACAAAATAATTTACCGCTGTTTGAACAGTTCTGATGAAGCATCGCGGCTTGAATGATGACCGTAACGGCGTGAAGTCGCCTAAATATGGCCCGCTCCTCCCCGCACTACGCACGCATCTGCTAAATTCAATGTTGATAGTTATATTCAACCGTCGAATTACTGATCATTCTTTCGCTATCGTGATTCTGGCGACGCGTTCCGTATTGACTTTGAAAAACTTTGTGAAACCGTTATGTTCGTGCGACGGGCTGCTGATGTTTTTGCCGCCATAATACGACGTCGACTGTTTTAGCTGGGTAATTCCAACAGTGGCGGCGTACGCTCAGCAATTTCAGCAATCGTTAATCGGAACATATACGAAGCTGTGCGGGCTAACAATTGATGATGGTGCTGACGAACGGCGTTGATGCCGTATTGCTCGATCAGTATTACGGCTTCTTCTGATGACGAAATCATACGGCGATTGATGTTACGTACTGCGATCGTACTCCGGAATCAAACGGTAACTGATCTTTACTGAAGTTTTGATACTGGAATGATAAATGAGACGGCCGGTCTTGGTCGCCCGCGAAATACGCGGTAATGAAAAAAGCTGCTTCTATATTATATGTTAGTGCAATCTAATTCGGCGACAACTGAACATTAGGGCTTTTACGTTTCCCGAAGATAGTTTGGCAGTAACCCTGGCTTGAGACTGAAGTATCAGCTTTAAAACTTTGAGTTTATCTGGTAAGGCTTCGACACTCTTTGACGTTCATTAGCGATTAAATGATGAGCAGCCAGGCTTTCGGCGATGACTGAGCAGACACGGCAAACCCCATATTAAAACGTAATTATCATTTGTCGTCGCCCATATTATTCATTGCTGAAAAACAAATAAACAGGCTGGCGTGCAATCTCCAATGCAATATTGTGCTTTCCCTCGGCTGGCGTCATTGGCACGGTTCATTGCCGTACGCCGGAGGCCTAACTGATGAGATGACCGGGTTTTACCCGGTTACTATATTCAACGATTTTGCGATCGGCGAACATCATAAATGTATTCGGCTGCGTCATGACGAACGGAACTTTCGGTGCTGAAATAAATCAACCGTTTTATATGTTAGTTCAAATTCCATAGTATTGTTGCGCTGCTGCCGACCGGCGAACGGTGACATATCTGGACATATCTGTCACGGTTGAAGAATACCGACGTCTGCTTGCTTTATGAAACCGGTAAAGAACGTGTTGATGAATAATTATATGAACGGTTAAATCGACAAATCAAACGACTGAAAGCTCGCGCCTGTGTTTCAGCGGCAAAGTCAAAACATTGAAAGTCAGCTCATCAAAACTTACCCTGTTTTCACCGCCGGCGAGCTGAAATGTCGGCATACGCTGCTGAACGAATCTAGATCGCAACGGGACTAACATGTGGCTGATAATTATTTACTGAATGTTTGTGCACAACCGAATATACAACTGCGATATCCGGGCGTCCGCTATCGCTGATGCTATGAACAACGTGTTAAGGCACCACTTTTCACCGCGGTTTTTAAATAGATTATTTTCGGCTTTTATAGTTGAGTTTACAACGGTCAGCGCAGAACATCGAAATGTACGGATGTGGTTTACGTTGCGTATGAGCTTTAGGCGTTCACGAACGGTAACGAAGGAATCACTACTGTGGCGACGAACGACATTATGTGTGCGGTTGCTTGCTGATAAATCTCGTGGATATAATGAAGTTGGTGTTCGATGATTCGTCTGTTATGGATCTACTGGTGAATAGATGACGCTCATCGGCATTTCGCCCAATCACTTTGATGACGTAACGGCTAATGGGTTCGAATTAATTCTAAACCTGTTCACGGTCAACAACACTCGGATATTTTCGATGTACGCTGTTGATGATTGATGATGATGATGGTGAGCTGTTGGCGTCGCATCGGCGATACCGCTGTCAAAGGAAGTGAAACGTTGAAGGTAAACCTGTCGGCGATGGTTGCGTAAACTCCGTAATTGGTAATGGCGGAATCAGGTAATGAAGCATCAACTGAAAGGGCATCAAGTGATCGCCAGTAGGTAAAGAACGAACTGCTGGAATATCTCTATGGTATATGGTTATTCAATGGAACGATGAAACCGAAAACGATCTTATTCGTGGAATGACTTCGGATCGTTGTTCTGGTGAATTCGCTGATGGTTGGTTGCGTCGCGCTTCAATAACCGGCATATGGCGACGTTATATCGGTCTGGTCCTGAACAATCCCGATGATCCCATGGCGTCGATGTCAACCATCGGGAACTTATTGCGAACCTCTTTATTGGTTACTGAAGATCAATCAACGCTTCATTATGGCTCGCGGTACGTAATTGCCGGTTATTTCATTTGAAACGAACTAAACTGGAAGGATCCAGGCGTCTGCAATCGATCCGGTACAATCGACGCTTTGGATCTCAGGAGATCAGAAAGAAAACTCTGGCATTTACAATACGGAGGCAAACTCGTCTCCGCCACGACCATCTCATATTGAAGTCAGTGTCGCTGTTTGTTATTACGTCTTGCTCCTTTGTTGTTCATACTTTCCGGTTATCGGGGATCGTCGTTGTCGCTGCAGTCTGTATGTAAACAACAGAAATAACGCTGGATCACCTTGATCGCTGGGATCTTTCTTACAACTCCTTGTTTCGATATGTATCGGACAAACGTATCCGGAAATCTTCAATGTAATTCGTGTTAATAATGAGGCCACCTACGAAGGTAGCGTTCACGCACGTGTTCTGTTAATGACTTATTTTTGCAACGTGAACATTCACGTAATAATTACTATTGATGCGAACGTCGTATCGTATGTTTTGAACTTTCGGCTTTTGTTCGTAATCATTCTTCGAACTATTTGATGAAAATGTTAAGCCTACAATACGATTACTTATTGTCAAGCTGCGGCGTGGTGCGATTACATATCAGATTTTCTGATTTGTACCCAAAGTGCGTTCGCTTCACCAGACTTTAACGACGACAGCGTTTGCTGCCGAAATCCCCATGAATTTGTAATAACGAATAAACTGGCTGAGGGTAAATGAAACATAGTAACGGTAAAATGTTCGATTTCTCGGCTTTGACCGTTTCTGAACTACGCATCTGTCGTGATAATGTTTCCATCGCCGACCGATAAATGACAGTTTCATGTGTTTCACTGTTACTACATTTACACCCTATGGTGATGGTCAAACTTGTTAAACTTTGAGGGCAAATAATGACGTTGCATGGCATGCAAAATATTCGTGATTTTTAGGCATGCAATCTGGCATTATGCAGCGAAATTGATAACATATAAGACCAACATGAACTGGAGATGAACAATGTCTGTAATGATCGAAATGGTTTAATGCGCCGTCTTTTAAATATAGTATATGGGGTATGTGTGACCAGACGATGAAACGAAGGAAACGTCAAATCACTTTCTGGCTCGATCGTCGAATTTCGCTACGTAAAACAAACGAACGATGCGCCGAGCAGAATGAACAGACAGGACTGATGATACGAAATAGCTGATAGAAATGCCATCAACATTCTGTTGAACGCAGTGTTTTGATCGCGATCTTCGGATAACTCCTCTGATCGCCAACAGTCGAGAATAAATGCGGAGCGACTCATGGATCTCCATCTTCAATGATGTTCCCTAACGGTACGTTCTGTATGACGACGTGGTAACGGTTGGTCTGAATGAAGAAGGTGGTACAATGATGTCTTGAAGGGCATTCATTACAAAGACCGACCGTGGGTATTTTCGGAAACTGGTTGGCGGAACGCAATGGAGGCATTGGAAGATGAGGTTCTGAAGCTGGAACGAATCTTTCGGGAAGAACGGATGTGAAATACTACGGCGACTGAATGTTACGTTTTCGGGTAATATCGACATGCTCTCCGTTAATCCTCGAACCACGGTTCTGATGATGGATGTTTGAGTTATCTGTTCGGTGATAAATGTCTGTCGAAAGGGATATGATCAGAGACAGTTTGCGCTGTTAACGAACGATCGTATACTAACGAACGAAACCATCTTGAACAACTGTTGAAGAGGACCTTCAGCAATGACGGCA
>NW_025765999.1:0-77296 GCF_003918875.1 Haliotis rubra
GACACCCACGTATTCTTTCTGCTAGTCTTTCAGAAAGTCCCAGAAACGTCTCGAATGATCAAACCTGTCATGTACGTGTATGCTATAACGGCATGTAACTCTGTAAACTCTCGAAAGCTCCGATGACTGCTGTTAAAATCTTGACAGTTTTTTAAATATGCTTCAGACATTGGCAAGATATGCTATATAAATTATAATGTTTCTAAATTTTCTGGGACAATAAATATAGTTTTTTTAAATAAAATCCCTTGTACGGACAGTTAAGTGGAGGGTTACCTGAACTATAGTATTGGAGTTAATTTATACTTTAATTTTATTTGGATTTAATTTTATCAGATCTGAGACGGAACTGCGTAATAAGCAATAGTGTGTTGTGGGCATTAGATGATGACAGGTATCTCCACAAGAATTTCAGCCAGTTGAGCAGCTTGTGTGAATTTCGAAACATCTGAGTGTAATCATAGAGCCTGAGGACGATCCCCTTTCTGACAGACCTTTGACATCAGCCACTACAAAGACTGGAAATGACGAAAGTATCAGCTCTCTAGGTTCTAAAGATTTTGACACGTGATAAAAAAGGCACCAGGCACAAAATATCTCGTGATAATCTAACTCTGTTTGAACATGGCCCAGAAAGGTTCTTGCAACAAGTTGTGGTTATGGATGAAGCCTGGAATTATCACTTCCATCCTGAATCCAAACAACAATGAAACGAGAGCAAACATTTGACATCACAACGACAAAAGACGACAAAGACCGTCCCATCAGCTGGAGAGATAATGGCCCCATCCGGATGCTATCATGGTAGGCAAGTTTCCAAAGACCAAAAAATAAACGAAGCACATAATGCTGTAGTTTAGGTATGTACGGGATAAAATTAACACTGACAGACGTTGGAAGCTGCTATCAGCGCAATGCGCATGAATACATTGGTGTACCAGTAAGTCATTATCAAGTGTTCAGTCCACTTGTGGACTCCTTTCACCACCCTTCTTTGATTCCATATCTGTCACGGTCAGACTTGCATCCCATTAAAAACACTTTAATCAAAGCCCTTTCTACTCGACGTCCTAATATACTGAACATCATTGAGAATGTACCACCTGTAAATTTTGAAATATGGTAATAGGATTGTTTTGAGAGTGGAAATGAACGTTGGAAATGTTGTTAATAACACAAAAGACAATAAATAATGCTGTACAGTAAAGAACGGATTGCCCGAACACATCATGGAACACATCACATGACAACAACAAAATTCATGCACAACACACACGAAAAACATGCTGATTAGGGGTATAAATGACCGTCGGCAAAACACCGTTCTCATTTTAGCTGTACCTCCGCAAGTAAAGTTTATTTTGCAATGCCAAGATTGTCACCAGAGGAACGAGAACGGCGCATGGCATGTTGCAGGTTGGCACATCAAGCAGGATTATTGCCAGACGATTTGGTTGCCATCATTCCACCATCATAAGACTTGCCAACAGGTACCAACAAACAGGAACCACCAGAGACCGCCAACGTTCTGGCCAGGCACGTGTTACCACCCCTCGCCAAGATCGAGACATTGTTCGGCGCCATATTCGGAATCGTACGTTGCCGGCTGCCAGAACCGCCAACGCTGTCCAAGGCCGACGTGGTTTGATCAGTGCTTCCACGGTGTCGACGCCCTTATGTTGGACCCATCCTGACTGATAGACATCGCCGTGAACGCCGACGATGGGCTGAACAGCATCGTTTGTGGTTGTTAAGACGTTGGCATGGTGTTGTGTTCTCCGACGAGTCACGTTTTCACTTGCGAAATGCTGACGGGCGTTTTCGGGTATGGCGTCGACGGGGAGAACGTTACCATCAGGACTGTGTTGTGCAAACAGATCGGTGGGGTGGAGGAAGCATTATGGTGTGGAGAGGGATCAGTTATCATCACAAAAGCGCTCTGGTAGTTTGTCGTGGCAGAGTGAATGCCCTTTACTACCGTGACACTATTCTTCAGAACAACGTCGTTCCCTTCTTTAACCAACATCAAGATCTGCACACATGCCAGCAGGACAATTCTCGAGCGCACATTTCACGTGTTGCAAAACAGTTTCTGGCAAACAACAACATTTCACTACTTCCATGGCTTGCATTGTCACCAGATTTGTCTCCCATTGAACACTTGTGGGATTACATCGGCCAACGCCTCTCACGTCGCCCACAGATCAACAACCTTGGAGAACTTGAGAATGCCTTGCAACAAGAGTGGAATGCATTGCCTCAAAACATTATTCAGAGACTTATCAGTTCAATGAGGAGACGTTGCACAGCTTGTGTTGCTGCTAACGGTGGTCATACACGTTACTGACTTTCCAATTTGACTCCATCTTTCTTTCATGGTCAGCTGAATTAAAACTTCACTGTTTTGCTGGATTGGTTCTTGTTTCTTTTCTTTACCAATCATTGGACTACAAAAGTATGTAAAATTTACACCGATGCTCATTTATGCTCTTGGAAATCCAAACTAATACAGGTGGTGCGTGATGTTCAGCATGTTTGCGGATAACATTTTGGACGACAAAGGGGAGTACATCGACTAAACCGGGATTTCAGAATAACTAAGTTGTTTGGGTTTCCAGGATGGTTGATGATGATGCACTAAGTTTATGTTCATAAAATGTTCTGTTAGAAATTAAAAACTCATGGTGACACATTAATCGTCTTCGCTTACAGGCCCCGTGGCAGTTATACTAAAATTGACAAGTTACCACATTGAATTTTGACTTCATGCTCAAGGCCATAATGAAATCTATCCACGAGCATAAATCATGCAATAACCCGCTTTTTAAAGATGAGTACGAAGACACACGTTGGAGCATATGCATTGAAAACCAAAATTACACGGATTAAAATGGTAACTGCAACACATATTACTCTGATTTCAAAAAACCCAAAACAAACAAAACTGAAATTGAGACATAGTTACACATTACTGCAATCTGAGAGGAATACACAAAAACGTGAACATCAACAATGATGGAAACTATGGTCACCATGACTACCCCACAAATCTGATTGTCGCACAGTTTATAAACAATGGTTGTTCTGATTGTATGAACCACCAAAGGTGACCACACCAGTTCCTTGTGTAACCATCCTTCGGACTTATAACATCTGTGCAGTCTCCTCTTTATTCAGCCAATCAAGCATCGTATTATACCCGATACAGTGTATGCCTCAATTCTTCACTTTGAACAGGATAAGGCCCAGCATCTAACATAGTCCGAAAGATGTTCAATGAGGTATCTATTGGGGCTCCTTACGGGCCATGGTAATGCTTCGATGGAATTGTTCCCTAAAATGGGTGATGACGGCACGAGACGGCCTAGCGTTGTCATTATTGAATATCTGACGATTGGCAAAGTTAAAAAAAATGTGGCCCTATGGCGGCATCTAGTACTTCCTGTTGAAAACGTTGACCTTTGTGTTTCCCAGGTACTGTAATGAGATGCAACTTGCAGCCATACGAAACAGTGTTGGGCTCAGCTGCATAGATCATCTCCTGATGATACGACGTCTCTATGCCTGACAACGGCCGTGGGTAACATGTTATAGAAAGCGACTTTCAAGAGACCATTTGCACCACCCCAGGCGTTTCTGCCTGGTCCTATCTGTGACGAAGGGACGTCTGATCGGACGACGCACCCTTTGACGTCGCAGACTCCTTCTGATGGAGAGTCTAAGAGACCCCCACTCCCCATTGCAGTTCTTCGGCCTGGTTTGTCTTAGTGATGTCATGCAAGACGAATTTGGACGCGATCATCAAGATCATTGGTGTTCCCCAGTCTGCCAGGACTTGGACGACATTGTACTTCACCGGTGGCCACAAGATTCCCCTTAAGGTGACTTATAGCCATGTGGTTAGCGTACAATGTTGCGACAGAACATCCCTGCATCATTTAAGCCAATAGCTTGCCATCATGTATTTTCTGAACGTCTGTGTCTTGTCTTGTCAAAAAGTACTGTCGTGTTCTCATTTCAGGAAATTGTAGCGCACAAACTGCAATTTGTAATTTAATCCGGACGGTTGCGTTTCTCAGTAAATTCGTCCGGATTGCGAATAGTCCGGACTACTGAATCAAGACCCAAGTTGCTTCCCTAACTATTACAAAAACGACACGAATCTGGATAAAACAAATAAGCATTTAATGTAAAGCTTAATTCATCACATCAATAATTTTACCGAGTGACATCTGCATGTTGATCCGACGTGTCTAATCACGTCCTTCCTCAGCACAGGTGAGGTAATGTCTAACAAGCGATCTATTGTAGTATGCCTTGAATGTCTTAATTATTCCTGCATCCATCGGTTGTATATGAGACGTGGTATTTGGTCACATTTCGCAAAGTTAGCGAAGCACACTTGTGACTTGCAGCATTGTCGTAAAGCAAAATCACTACATTAACCAATCACAAAACATCCACGCCTTTGTATTGTGGTGTCAATCAAAGTGTAAATGTACAGGATCTTCAGTCGGGAGCTTTTAATGTCTAATTAAAACAACAACCCAGTTGGCCAGTTAATTAAGTAAACATCGCCGGGTGGTGTTGTTACTGTTCGTGAACACGACTTACAGCGTCCGGACTGTGAAGCAATTTACTGTTTATTTTACTGATTGGTGACAGCTACTTACCGTCCGGTTCCGGAAACCGAATTTCCGGATTATCGGGGCAAATTATATAGGCATAGATTGGTAACAAGCTGAAATCATCCGGGAGGTGAGACATCCGGATTATCGGAGTCCGGACTAACGGGGCTTCACTATATATGAAAATTATGTGAAAATGGGACCCATAGGAAAAGAGCAGTTTGAGACCTTTACAAAGGAAAGTCTGTGGACAGAACAAAGCCGAGTAACAGTATGTTTCTTTATGTATTATTTTAACTTTCGTTGATTAATATGGCCGTACAAAGGGGTAAAGAAGAGCTGGAAACAACGTAGAGTGATATAGAACTCTTATCAGAGTGTATATATGGATTCAGTCACGTGGGGAAATTTAGGTGATTCTGATCAGTATGAAAAGCAGACACCATCCCTTTCAGAAAATGGATGCTTTCGCGCTGGTGCAAAAACGTGATTCGTTGGCGTATATAGAAGCATAATATTACGTTACAGCAATATCAGAAGAGCCAACTGTTACCACTTTAATCATTGCCGGAGGTGTCACTGTTCAAAGTTGAAACCTGGTACTGTCAAAACATTTGATGGATATGTCTTCACTTGTCCCTTGCAGTCATCAAGAATCCGATACTGACGCCATAATTCATGTTGCTCATGCTGCTAAACATGGCCATGAAAGGATTATGTTACGAATAGTAGCTGCAGATGTGGTAGTGCTTGCAGTAACGTTCAAAACATGCCATCCCACCAACGCATGCAGCTCTGTACAGCATGTGAAAACCAACTGACCAGGCAGGACATATATGGGGTAAGTCACTTCTTCCACAGCCTTTACTCTGGATACAGCAAGAAAGTGGTAAATATAATCCCTAATGGATGACACTTCAACACAGATTCAACGTCTTGTCAGGAGGTGGTCTCTTGTGGCTGCAGAAAGGGATGTAACAACATATGTAAGTGCAAACAGTCCTCACTTAAATACACTGGACTCTCAAGACATTTAACCAGAATATGTGGGTAAATATTATTTTGGTTAACATGTAATGCATTGATGGCCTTTCCAAAGCTAAAACTGTAGCGAGAACACGCAAAGTAGTATTTACCTTCTGCAGACGCCCGTGAAGATGTGAGTTTGAATTGGTCTTCTGGAATCCATGCTTGTCGTAAGAGGCGACTCATGGAATCGGGTGGTCAGGCAAGCACTCTACAGCAATACACACCCTCTTACAGCGAACACAGCGCGTTTCCTTATATTGTTCCTTATTTGTATGCTGATATTTGTATAGCGCCAATATCCAACTCAGCTGTTTAAAGACACTTTGTTTTTCCCTCGCTCATTGGATGTCAATCTCAAATGGCACATCTTATTATCTGAACTCCCTGGGGATCATGCAACTCTTGCAGCCACTAGGCTTTCCCATCCTCAGGAGGTACCCATTCACAGCTGGGTGGACTGGGACACATAGACACAGTACTTTGTCCACGTTTACTGCACGTTGCTGTACCCGCAACTAGGTGTTTTCACGTATTCATGTGGCCACCATCTGGTCATATACCAACGGATTCGTGGATTCTTTTAAGTGCATATGGTTGTGTACTGTACACTAGGGGTTGTGACAACAGTGAAAGGGTCTGCACACAAAGTCGACTCCAGGATTTTTACACCCGGTCACAGGTGGGCTCGATCCCGGCACCCCAAGCTCGCTGGATCACTAGCCTGACGCCTTAGCCAGCTCCGACAGCTCGTCAACCACGCCCCCCTCTCGCTTGTGTAACTCGAGGGTGTGTGGAAGGCTGATGTCAAAGTTTAGACCCATGAAGATTCGGGTAAGGCAACGGGATCGGGTGGTCATGCTCGCTGACTTAGCTGACATGTCATTGTATCTCAACTGCTTAGATTGATGCTCATACTGTCGATCACTTGATTGTCTTGTCCAGAGTCAATTATTTACAGACCGCTCCCATATATCAGGAGGCAAAACAAACAAAACCCCTATGCGCATGCGCGAAATGAAATTATTTTGAGGGTCTCCATATCTGAAAATGTTCAGTATGCATCAGTCAATAAATGTGCAAAGTTTTATGCTTTTATCATTAAATGCACAATTTATCTGTTAAGCCGCTCCACTAATTCGCTGTCTGGGTTGCGTGTAGAGGGGACAGGTGTACCTGAGCTGACGTTGAGCCTTAGCAGTCTAACAGTGTCAGGATCACCCGAATTCTTTTTGCTGCATTCTCCTTTCAGCTGTAAAACATGACACGTCACGAACGTTTCACATGTTTTAACAAGATTAAACCCATTCATTCCCAGCGGCCTATCAGCCTCTACAACCCCCTCCATCAGTAAAGTAGGCCACAACACACCTATATAAGGACACACTATATCTACGACAGCCGAGCCCACGTTCCTATGAACGACCGTTTGTCGGTTCCTTTTGTCCAAGTGGTCTGCCGCTGTGAAATATATCTTCGCATAAGTGCATCGGTGTTTCGGGTGAGTCATCACAGTCAGTAGGGGAACAGTCTAAAGAAAACCAGGCGTCTACATACCTGACCTGTTGGTGAAGATTTACCTGTAGCTTCGTCTGCATCTTCAGGTAGGATCGCATATTATTGTTGATCAAACACATATCATCCATTTATGTCACTTTGATCCTTCAAAGGCTGACCCAGCAAATGTTTGTATTTGTTTGTTTGGTGTCTAACGTCGCACTCAGCAATACTCCAGCTATATGTCCAGGGTAATGATAATCAAATTGCTTGGGCGCTTCGAGCATCACTGTGCATGGAGCGATGCGCATGATAAATGGATTATTATTATTATTATATGTAACTTATGTAGACTACGGTAATGTTATGTCGTTACATGCCCTTTTAAATTGTTGATGTTTGTTTTATTCAGATGATTTTAATACGTTTCTGTCAGTTCCTTTTTCGCATGTACAATGCAGCTCAAAATCAAAACTATGTGTAACATTCTTTGTGTGGAATATGGGGCATCATTTCACCTGATCATTTTAAGCAATTGTATAGAGGAATATGCCTACTCCGACAGCAACACACCACTACCGAACTGTGCATGTGTGAGCGAGACAACCTGGTATGTTTGAACAGTTGTGTATATGTGCACACCTTTACTCTGCGTTTTTCAATCAATGTTTACAGAGCTCTTAAACAGCCAACACGGGTCGTTTCGACTCTAGTAGTTTAAAAGCAGAGTCGAAATAAGGACATGACGTCACCTTAAATATGATATACTCTCCCAAGAAGAAACGCATATAGGAATTCAACTGTATTTTTATGTTTATTTTGAAACATCTTGTAGGCTTTATCAGTCAATGAAATATAGCGAAATTGCACACTGGGAATGCAGAGTTATCCGTCTTTGGCACCAACTCGAGGAAAGTCAGTTTGAGTGTCACATGGAGACGTGTGGTGGCGCTGTGACCAGGGCATCCCACAGATGTTCGATCGGGTTTGAGTTCGGTGATCTTGAGGGCCAGGGGAGCACATTGATGTTGTGGTTCTGGAGGAAGTCTCTAGTGTGACGTGCTGTGTGGGGCCTTGCATTGTCCTGTTGAAACAACTCCCTCTGGCGATCAATGATTGGAAGGAGGTGTGGGCTTAGGATTTCGTCACAGTACCGTTGAGCTGTCAGGTTGCCCTGGATCATCACCAAATCACTTCTCCTATGGCGGGTGATCGCTCCCCACATCATAACACTTTCCCGGCCGAATCTGACCACTACCTTGGGAACGCAAGCGTCGGCGAAACGTTCACGTCGACGTCTGTGCACCCGCATTCTTCCATCGCGTCGTTCTCAATAGAAATCGTGATTCATCACTGAATCAGATTCTACGCCAATTCGGTAGGTTCCAGGCCTGAACGTTGGTGCACCATTGAACTCGATGTCGACGATGTTGTTGTCGAAGCACAGGGCCAAAATAAGGTCTTCTGGCACGTAAACCAGCCTCTCTCAACCGATTCATGACGGTCTGTGCAGAAAGCCTCCTCAATCCGGGTATTTGTCGAGCGGTACTGGTCGCCGTAGCTGTTCGATGACGCAGGTGATGTACCGGGATGTAGCGATCCTGCGCCGCAGTGGTCGCTCGAGGTCGCCCACTGCCCCACTGTGGGGCATCTGCTACCGCATTCTGCCGGCAATATCTCTCCCAGAGCCGTGAAATGGTGCTTAGGTGAATATTCATGCGTCGGGCAACTGCGCGTTGAGACTGGCCAGCTTCAAGCAAACCAATGGCGATATGACGGTTGGCTTCACTTAGACGTGGCATTTTGCGTTCGTCAACAATATTCCAAATACAGTGAATAATCGACAGACAACGATCAACCTTTTATACCCATCATTGAGACTATCTGATCCCCAACTTTCACATGCATTGCATGTGAACTGGGTATTCTGTGACACTACACGCCGAAATTGAAAATCATGCTGTTAAATACGGGTATTTTACGGATGGTGCGTTTTGTTGTCATGTTTCAAAACATAAACACCATAGGACTCATAAAACAGAGCAAAACCTTTGCGTTTTTGGGAGAGTATATTACCTCTGGTCCCGAATAGATGAGTATTTATCCTGATGGGGAGCTAGTGCGATGTTATTTTCTAAGGATGAGTGGTTAGGGTTTCAACGCAGCATTGGTAATACACCAGCAATGACTGAATACAGTTTTAGCAATATTCCAGCAACATGTGGTTTTCACACATTGTATCCATGTGGGAAATCGAACCCGGGTCTTCGACGTGACGAGCGAACACTTTAACTTGGCCACTCAAACCACGCATCATCAATATTCAAATTCCAGCAATATTTCATTCGTATTTCAATAACATCGCAACCGTATTTCAGAATTCCTAGGAATATTCCATCAGTATTCCAGCAATATCACAACTGTATACCAGGTATATTCCATTCGTATTCCCAGAAATATTCCAACCGTATTCCCAGAAATATTCCAACCAACATCACTCTCACTTACTTTCTCCCTTCTTGCCTACATCACTCCCTCTCACTTTCTCCCGTCTTGCCTACATCACTCCCTCTCACTTTCTCCCTTCTCGCCTACATCACTCTCTCTCACTTTCTCCCTTCTCGCCTACATCACTCTCTCTCACTTTCTCCCTTCTTGCCTACATCATTCCCTCTCACTTTCTCCCTTCTCGCCTACATCACTCTCTCTCACTTTCTTCCTTCTCGCCTACATCACTCTCTCTCACTTCTCCCTCCTTCTCGCCTACATCCTCCTCTCACTTCTCCCTTCTCGCCTACATCACTCCCTCTTACTTTCTCCCTTCTCGCCTACATCACTCCTCTCACTTTCTCCCTTCTCGCCTACATCACTCTCTCTCACTTTCTCCCTTCTCGCCTACATCACTCTCTCTCACTTTCTCCCTTCTCTCCTACATCACTCTCTCTCACTTTCTCCTTCTCTCCTACATCACTCTCTCTCACTTTCTCCCTTCTCGCCTACATCACTCTCTCTCTCTTTCTCCCTTCTCGCCTACATCACTCTCTCTCACTTTCTCCCTTCTCTCCTACATCACTCTCTCTCACTTTCTCCGTTCTCGCCTACATCACCCTCTCTCACTTTCTCCCTTCTCACCTACATCACTCTCACTCACTTTCTCCGTTCTCGCCTACATCACTCTCACACACTTTCTCCCTTCTCGCCTACACATTATCACTCACTCACTCCATTCTTTCCAACATCACTCACTCTGTCACTCTTCCCACCACCACCCACGGAGCAGGACGATTTGGTTTACAGATATCCTCTAATGCTAATTCAAAATGTAGGTTTAAACAACCCTTTGTTTACACTGCATGCTAACATGATGTGACGCCAAAATAATGAAATTCGTTCAAAGTTGTTAACAACCCGATACCAAAGTACTTTGTCTACCATCATGATGTCATATCCTAAATAACCTAACCTGATATAACCTAAATACTTTGTCCAGATTAAGTGCTCACCGCAATAAAGTTAATTAAACGACCTGGACTCATTGCGTGGTTGTATTAACACGCTGAGATGCCTGGGTGTCGACACGAGTCATGTATACAATGTACATCTCTGCATGCTCCTCACTTCAGTCTTAATATTGTTTGTAGGCCACCTGACACTATATTAGACACCTTGGTGCGGCAAGCACGTGATGTTACTCTACAATTTGTATACGTGTATATGCAACGCAGTGACTATGTGTCACATGAAGTAATGGATAAATGGGCTATGGATCATGCTCTTCTTTACGTGCGCATGGTGCAAATAGCCCCGATAGATTTAGTTTTTCCATAACCAAACTGACATACAAAAGAAAGCACACAGTTCGTGTTTTGGGATTATTTATACAGAAAGAAACAAATCTTTAACTATTTAAAACTGTTTTGATTCTTTACGTTCTTGGACGGAGTTGATGTTAGAGAGCCCTGCGCGCTTTAGTCACAAGTCACATCCAAAATATCTGAGCGAGCACTGTGTGGCGTAAAGAACCGGGTTATATCTTCTAGTAACCCGTTGTCGTAAAGGCCAACAAGTACTTCTATACGAGGTCACCCGTAAAGAACCGGGTTAGATTGTCTATTGATCTTTACAGAGTAACCCATGCTTGTCGTAAGAGGCGGCTAACGGGATCATGTGGTCAGCGCTGCAAATAGCTGACTTGTTTTTGACACGTCATCGTATCACAGTTCGTGTTTTGGGATTATAGATCGATGCTCATGCTGTTGATCCCTGGATTGTCTGGTCCAGACTAAATTATTTACAGACCGCCGCCATATAGCTTGAATAGTGCGGCATAAAATTAAACTCACTCACCCTATACGAGGCTTAAAGCTCGTGATCGACCTCGCATAATGTCAAAGAAGGGCGCTGTGATGGCGAATTGGTTTTGTATGTTGCATACATAAACCAGTTCAATCTTTTGCTTAATTGATGAATAATTATAGTGACTAAATGAGCAACTTTGCAGTAATAATGTTGCAGTTCTCTCTTCACTTGTAACAGAACTATTTCCATGCAGTCTTAGCATAGTGTCAAAATACATGCGACTTCACAAACAGTGGTGGACATACACCTTATGTCTCGAATACAAACGGGGATTCAAGGATACCGGGAGCGGTGGGGTAGCCTAGCGGTTAAAGCGTTCGCTCGTCACACCGAATACCCGAATACCCGGTTTGATTCCCCATATGGGTACAATGTACAAAGACAATTTCTGGTGCCCACGCCGTGATATTCATGGGATAAAACCAAACCCCTCACTCACTCAAATATACCGTATCTCTCTGTCTTGGTCTCCAGACCATGTACACAAAAAGTAGCAGAAACTGCTTCAGAGCAGGATTCAGAGAAATTAATAATGAATTTTGAGCCGAAGTCTTGCGGGTACTTAGATCAGGGTACTTAGATCAGAGGTAATGTTATTGAAATCTAAGATTTCCAGTCTAAGTGTATCCTTAGATGATAGAACATAGAAGGAAATGCATGTGTCTAACTGTCCACTTTACTTATGCAGATACAACGCCAGGTGTTTGAGAGGCGTTGTTTCTAGCAACAACTTCAACATCATACACTGACGCCAACAACGACGATGTCTTTCCGGAGCTTCAACTTCAGGTCAGACTCACCTTCATCACCTTCAATGTGAACTGATATAATTGTCGTAAATAAGTTCTTCGTTCGTTGGAAATAGGTGTATGTCACCCACTGTATTGTAAAGAATGAAAAAGGAATATCATATTAAAATAACGACCATTATACGGTGTAATGGTGTAGTTTCAGTCTAAGCCAAATATGTTATAAAGCACCTGTACTAAGTTAGAACTGAAGCCCAACTCCTTTGCGAGTTAGTTGGGTTCGCGGAACTAATCGTATTACTTTATTGAATATCCCTAAGTGATGCATGACTTAGACGGAGAGCTGAAGGTCGTGGGTTCGATCCCCGACCGCGTCATACCCAAAAGACGTTAAAATATGGTACTTGTTGGTCCCTGCCTAGCGCTCGGCATTAATGGGTACAACAAGGACTGGTCGGCTCGGAGTCAGTATAATCCGTCTGAGTGGGGTATTCATGCTTCACTGCGGCTTGGTATCTCAGTGAGCTAGCACTATAAAACCAGCTTAAGTCTAGGCTAGTACAAGCAGCCGCACCTACACATACACACGCATGCTCGTCGTCATATGAGGGAAATGTTCTCAAGCACGACGTTAAACCCAATTTCACCTCACCTCACCTCACGTTGACTTAGGAGTCTAACACCTGGGTGAAGGCTACCAACATAGTTATGGTGTGAAACGGAATTCGAAGCCATGGTCAGGGTCTACGGCATTCAACTAAGGGACGTAACCAAGGGCGGCGACTTTTGGCGCAATTGAGGTCTTGCCTAGACTTGACCTACTGTGAACCTACAATAATATAACGTTTTGAGGCTAAAGGATATGGCCAGAGCATAAAATAACCACATGACAATATGTTACAGTTCCACTCGAATAGTGAGAAGTCGGTTCAGCGAATCATGGTACTCCTTTGGGAGAACACGGCCCACTATGCTGGAACTCGACAGCCACTTCCGGAACAGGTGGAGAGACGACCTGGGGGAAAGGGAGATAACCACGAGGCACCAAGAAAGCTTTGGTCAGGATGTGGCAGGTGCTGTTGGTTTCACTCCATGGTAGCCCCGGGATGTGGCTGTTAGCCGCTTACTTATCTGTCCAAGAGGCAGGCGTTACAAATATATAATTTATGAAATGACTTACAAAGTACATGGCTATTACTTTCATAAGAATCTGTTTAATGTGGTCTTTGATAAGACAATCGTGGGTACAAAGAGGCTGATAGTGGTTATATGCCTGAAATTAAGAAATTCTAATGAGTTAGTGTATAAAACCCGCTTTACCAGGCTTGAACACGAGAAATGGGCGTTACGCATTGTATCCACGTGTGCTTGAATGTTTAAAACACGTTAAAATGAATGAGGTTTCCAGAACAGAATATGTAGAATGGACAATGGAATATTTAAGACATTTTTGACTTTCAAAGGTAAACAAATAACCATTTTATGTTTCTTAAACAGGAGACAAGGAAAGGGTGGATGAACGATCGGAGATTACAGGAGACGATTTGGCCTCAAAACTGCACGTGACCAACCTTGACCTTAACATATCGGAGAACACCAAGCAGCACCACACAGACATGTATGAGTGCACAGAGGTCAGGGGTCATAAGGGAGCCGAGCTGGTGGTCAGGAGAGGTCAGCCCTTCCTCATCACCATCACCTTCGACAGACCTTACGACATCGACAAGAACGACATCACGCTTTTGTTCAGCTTAGGTACGTGTGTACCATATATTATTTAGACCCCATTTCGCATTCCACTAACTCTCCGCAAAGAAGCCAACAAAAACACATGCAAACAAGTAACATTCCACTAAGCAATATTCAAGTATTTGACTCAGGTATGCAAATAGTTGAGTGTGGACCGGACAATACAGTGATTCACAAAGGAAGGCTACTCTAGGTTGTAATACAGGCTGTTTTGTGCTTGCTGGGTAATTGCATTTTCATTACGCTAATAAATTATCCATACTGCAGCAAAACGAAATATTACGGTCAAACATGTTTAAAATACTAGATATTATCCCAAGCCGCAGAAGTCCACAGCACATGTATGGAAACGGATGCTGCTAGCCGTTTCGGTATCTATAATTGAATCGATAATGATAAACATTGTCCCCTTTAATTTCTTCACCAATCTTCAACTACTTATATTAATTTTGTTTTTCAATTGAAGTTAGTTAGCAATCAAGTCATTTTTTCTACGTAGTGTTATTTTTAAAAATACAATTTGATTTAATGCTTTTAAATATTAAAATATAATCTTTCGCAATATACAGACAGATTGAAAACCAATAGATTTGATCTTTTAAGACTCAGAGTTACAACATTTTGAACATTGTGTATGGATCAAGAGGTTACAAATGCATCTTTACCCCATTTGTACTGCACCAACTTGAGTTTCTACAAAATCAGCCACAGAATACCTTTTTTTTGTAGGTACTAGTGCTGGTAAAAAAGACAGCCAATTCTCACAACATTTCTTTCTCAGTTACATAGAAACTTGGTATATTTTCTTTTCCCTGTCAGTTTTCTTGTTTTAGTACATATTTTTATTGCAAATGACCCTGACGGATACCACTTTTATCCGATGGATTCAAAACTACGAAAAATTCAAAATTACGTCACTGTAGTTCCAGACAGAAGTATTTCACCCAGCATCCGTATATATTCTTCCCTGTCACGTTAAGGAAGTTCCACTGTATTGCAAATTGTCTAGGACAACTTTACTGACAGGCAGGTTGTCGAATGGTGGCTGCGTTTGCTTTTTGAACCGTGTGATGGTAATAATCTGCATTGTCACGCACCCTGTACTGATGGTTAAATTGGAACTGATGCTTGATGCCCTGATAACCCATGCTTGCCACAAAAGGCGAGTATGCTTGTAAAAGGGGACTAACGGCATCGGGTGGTCAGGCTAGCTGACTTGGTTGACACATGTCATCGGTTCCCAATTGCGCAGATCGATGCTCATGCTGTTGATCCCTGGATTGTCTGGTCCAGACTCGATTATTTATAGATCGCCGCCATATAGCTGGAATATTGCTGAGGGCGGCGTAAAACTAAACTCACTCACTCACTGATGCTCTGATGCACTGTCCACTTATCATGACTCTTCATGCAGCGTCTGGAGAAAACGACAGCACAGTCGAGGAGCTCTTCAAGGTGACGGAAGACGAAGACACGTCCTATAAGCCACGCAAATGGGGCGCCACCGTCGTCAAGAAGGGAGGTAACTCTCTCACAGTAGAAGTGTTCTCCCCAGCTTCTACCCCTATTGGAGTGTGGGACTTGATTGTCAGGACCACCGTGGACGTCGAGAACGGCAAAGACCTCATCTGGCAGTACAACCACAATGACGACATCATTATCATCTTTAATCCTTGGTGTAAAGGTGAGACACAATATTCAAACATGGAGTGTTTTAGATCACCCGGTTATACTGGTAAATACGAAAAAAAAATAGAATTTAAACTGTTAAATTGATTTTAGATCTCCGGGGGAATAGAAAACTAATACAAATGCACATTAAAAAGCAAAAGCAATTCAACTGTCAAAATAATATCACGTGAAAGGGAATATATTGAAATAGTTTTTCTCAGGTGTACGGTAGCAAAGTGGTTTATGCCATAAAGTTCGATGTGTGGAATTGCCTCCTCTTGAATCTCAGATATACAGTAGTCATAATCTCTGGATAGTCATGACCATAAGATTGCTTGTTGGTTTCACCAAAGTGGAACACAGCAGTTAGCTCTTCCACCCCATATTAACAGACAGACACACAGACAGAGAAGTTTATTCTCAACCAACCAACGGTGGTACATGAGAATCTATAAATACATATACATGGCAAGTGGCTGGACATGATCATTTGAATATTACTTAGTAAGCGATTTATACAATTCATTCAGAAATGACTTTAAGTTCTTTAGATGTTTAGTAGTTTTATTACATAATAATTTCTTTAACATTGTAATTATTATGTAATAAAACTACTAAACATATTAACAGACAGGTCTTGATGTACTGCTAAGTGAAACATCTGTAAAACTAACTAATTATTTTCACCTTGGCACTACAGGTTCTGTCGTCCTCTCCCAGATTACAAAAAAATAAAGAAAATTGCCCAACTCAGACAAGAGTAATTTTGCAAGCCTAGACAGCTCTGCTCTTAATGTCCAGGGCTCCTTTTGGTTGGAATGTTTTTTAGATATATCTATTGTGACAAGATGTTTATATTTCTGGGATTGAATAGTGCTCCAAGCCTTTTCTAGAATTATTCGGTAACTCTAAATTGCCCTCTGTCTGAAGAAAGTGATCGTCTGGACTCCTTTCTATTTCTTGGACTAAATGTGAGCCTAGTGCTTGTTTGTAATATTTTTCACTTGTTTGACCATGCATGTGTACGGTACATGGATATATGACAATTGTTTAATGAACACTAGGATGAATCTGCAGGGATTCAGGCTGATGAAATGTACGTTCTGTCGGGACAGATGATGTGGTTTATCTGCCTGACCCAGAGTGGCTAGCGGAGGCTGTGGAAAACGACTCGGGAGTGTTGTACCAGGGAGATTACGATAACATTAACGGCAAGCCCTGGTACTTCGGTCAGGTGAGTTGATGCCATGTCTGATGAGTTAATGGCAGATCTGTCAGGTGAGTTACTGTTGGGGTCTGGTGAGTTACTGGCAGCTCGGGTTGGTGAGTTACTGTTGGGGTCTGGTGAGTTACTGCCAGCTCGGTCAGAGGAGGTGCTATTGGGGTTACTGAGTTTGTAATGCCCGGATGTGAAGAGTTTCTGAGTTTTTAGTGCCCCAGTGTGATTATATAGTTAATGTAGAGCCCTAGTTTATATCCCATACCCTTTTATCCAGAATTATTTGGTAGGTCTAGCTTGCCCCAAGTCTGAAGATCTTGTTTTTCTGGGTTCTCTTCGGATTTTATTTAATATTTTTTTCTTTGCAGATGTGTATAAAATAAACTATTTCTAGGGACTAGATGTCAGTCCAGTTGTGATTAGTAGTGTAATTAGTTGCTTGTAGTGTTGAAATTCTGAAATAGTATCCTGTCCAAGCAGATGGTACAAATCACATTGTTAAACATTTCCCCTCAGAACGTACCCAAATCTAATAGCTTACACTATGATGACGTGACTTTGATTAGCCAATGAACATCTTAACCACCTGATCCCCCCAAAGGAGCATCGGCGGACCCTTACTATACTACTAATAGCTTACACTTGAAGGGAGATATTTTCTGGTCACGACTCGATTATTTACAGCCAGCTGTGACGTTGCTTAGTGCAGCGTTTGACAACAAATTAAATTACATTTGTGACGTCATTCCATTGTCTGTTCGCTCCATTACTTTTTAGGAATGGAGCGATGTGTACCAGTTTCAAAATAAAACCTTCATTTTGTCATTTTGACATTTAATTTTGATAACAGCAACATTCCCAATACTTCGAATGTAATTTAAGTAGGGTAATATCCTCGTAACTCTCCATTCCTTAAAAATAATGTGCCCCGGCCCTCTACGTAAAGTGAGAAGTTCCAAGTCTGGTCACACAGCTCAGACAGCCCAGACAGTGATGAAAATTTTCGATACACGACACAACAAAGCTGCATGCATTGACAGGACGATAGTCACTAGGGGTAGTGGGGGTAGCCCAGCGGTTAAATCATTCTCTCGTCACTCAGAAGGCCTGAGTTTGATGCGCAATATTAGTACAATGTGCGAAGCCCGTTTCTGGTGTGGCCCGCCGTACTTTTGCTGGAATATTGTCAGAAGAACTCATTCACTCACTAACTCACCACAATAACATCACATTACATAATGTGATTCTGTTTATATTCAATGGATACCAGCCAGGTGTCAGTAATACCACCAGATGTACAGTTGTAATATTACGTTCTCATTTACAGCTTGTAAATATACTCTCCCAAAAAAGAAACGCATCATGAAAATAGCAATTTCATGTAGCAATGAATTAAAACTGAGTCCTATGGTGTTTATGTTTTGAAACATCACAACAAAACGCACCATCCGTAAAATACCCGTATTTAACAGCATGATTTTCAATCTCGGGGATGTGAAAGTTGGGGATCAGATAGTCTCAATGATGGGTATAAAAGGTTGATCGCTGGCTGTCGATTATTCACTGTATTTGGAATATTGTTGACGAACGCAAAATGCCACGTCTAAGTGAAGCCAACCGTCATATCGCCATTGGTTTGCTTGAAGCTGGCCAGTCTCAACGTGCAGTTGCCCGACGCATGAATGTTCACCAAAGCACCATTTCACGGCTCTGGGAGAGATATCGCCGGCAGAATGCGGAAGCAGATGCCCCTCGTAGTGGGCGACCTCGAGCCTCGATCGCTACATCCGGGTACATCACCTGCGTCATCGAACAGCTACGGCGACCAGTACCGCTCGACAAATACCCGGATTGAGGAGGCTTTCTGCACAGACCGTCATGAATCGGTTGAGAGAGGCTGGTTTACGTGCCAGAAGACCTTATTTTGGCCCTGAGCTTCGACAACAACATCGTCGACATCGAGTTCAATGGTGCACCAACGTTCAGGCCTGGAACCTACCGAATTGGCGTAGAATCTGATGAATCACGATTTCTATTGGAAAGACGCGATAGAAGAATGCGGGTGTACAGACGTCGACGTGAACGTTTCGCCGACACTTGCGTTCCCCAGGTGGACAGATTCGGCCGGGTAAGTGTTATGATGTGGGGAACGATCACCTGCCAGAAGTGATTTGGTGATGATCCAGGGCAACCTGACAGCTCAACGGTACTGTAACGAAATCCTAAGCCCACACCTCCTTCTAATCCTTGATCGCCAGAGGGAGTTGTTTCAACAGGACAATGCCAGGCCCCACACAGCACGTCACACTAGAGACTTCCCCCAGAACCACGACATCAATGTGCTCCCCTGGCCCTCAAGATCACCGGACTTAAACCCGATCGAACATCTGTAGGATGCCCTGGACAGACGGGTACGACGCCGTAACCCTCAGCCCCAGACACTTCAGCAACTCGCACAGGCACTACAGGCAGAGTGGGCTGCGATTGGGCAACACGAGATTCTGAGACTTATTCGTTCGATGCCGAGGCGATGTCGTGCAGTTCTGGATGCCCACGGTGGTCACACGAGGTATTGACTTCAGCGCCACCACAAGTCTCCATGTGACACTCAAACTGACTTTCTTCGAGTTGGTACCAAAGACAGATAACTCTGCATTCCCAGTGTGCAATTCCGCTTTATTTCATTGACTGATAAAGCCTACAAGATGTTTCAAAATAAACATAAAAATACAGTAGAAATACCTATATGCGGTTTTGGGGAGAGTATATCTTTGTAGTTCAAGCTAGACAAATATCCTTTTTTTATAACCACTACCTCTTAAATTACAGCCGCCAATAAATATTGTGTATTGTACGCCCTGTGAAGAGACAGGTTTTCGAACTAAACTTCATTGTTTTTTTAGCGGTGTTTTGTTATCGTTTGGTCATGGTGACCTAGCTTCGTCCAGTAAATTTTATCAATTCAACATATTGTATTCAAGTTGACGTGGCTGAGGTGGGTTAACAGGCCCAAGTGGTTTGTATAAATACCGTTCCAAGGTACATAGCTGCAATAGTTTACGCTTCAAAACTTTAAGGTTTGAACGAAGAACGAATATAAATACTATAAGTAACAAAACACACTCTTGTTACCAAGGCAACAGTCATTTGATTCGTCTGACTCAGTTCTAAAAATAGGTCATAACTATTTGGGCTGTGTATTGGCAAATAAATTGTATTGCAATATATTGCGATTCAGATACCCGTATTTCGATATGTTGGGACCTTAAGATTTTGACAGTGAGTAGGGGTGGGTATTGCAGAGAATTTTCATATTGTTATCCATTGTGATGCGAAAGAACAATTTAACATCAACACAGTGGTTCAACCCCAAATGCTGCCCTAGTGAAGCCTTTGCCCTAGTATTTGGCACCACAATAAATTGATCGTTGTTGAGGGTCGCCATTTCACAACAAACACATGACTTCCGGTGTGAAACACGGAAATATCCGAAGATTTCTGAGTGTTGCGAAGTTTTCCGATTGCATGTAAAAAATACCGGTTTTCGATCAGTGTATCGCAATACGTATAATTTTCATGTCTGAACCGGTAAATACCGTTAAACGGTTATATTGTGTAGCCCTAACAGTGAGTGACGCTAATTGTGCATGTCAATCCTATTTTCTACATTACAAGTCCCCAAATATACATGTCATGGCTCTGATAACAGCAATCTCAAAATTAGGTTGCATAGTCATAGATGCTATTTTCTTTTTTATACAATTTATAATAATACAGTATGCAGTTTTGTGATTGAATAACGATCGTAAACATTTGTCGTCAATGAAAGGATGGCGATATACCGTGCAGCCCTAATAACTATGGAATCACTTAAAGGATATTGTCACGATGTCGCATTGTCGCGCGTTGGCTAATTTTGACACTTTCTGCTTTTTATTAAAGGGAGACAACACGACAATGCGACCATGCTACGATGTCCCTTCTTAGAAATGCATACATAAAGAACAAGACTATTTTTAACTGTTCTTGTATGAAGTACGCACGCATACCCACTGACAAGATGGCGTTAACAGGTCGCAATTCATGACAACATTCGCATGTATGGACACGATCACCCATGTCCACTTCAATCAGAAATGGTTCAAGTTCACGGACGACACAATGAGCTTTTTGTATTGTCAGACACTGTCAAAATAACAATGCAGAGTGAAACATTTGTATCATAACTTGCTCACACATTAATTCGAGCTTTTTTTTCTGTAGTTTTTGATTTGTCTATTCAACAAAATGTATAAAAAAAAATTCAAAGTAATAAGTGATTTACAGTTATATCAAATCGTGAGATTCTGCTTTGTAAAGTAGTTGAAGGCGTCATATTCAGTATGAAGTCCATACTTTTTATCGTTTTCAATACACTTTATCCACAGAACTATCTTTCTGAAGACATATAGTATTTCATTACCTAGCCGATAAATAAATAAGTCGGCATTGTGCAGAATTTGTAAAAGACTTTGCAATTTTAGTTGATGTCATGACCAGGTTTAGCGTGGTCTGGATTTGAGACTTTGTGTTGTTTTTGACTCGTTTGAGGACTAGGGTTAATATGTTAATGCATCTGAACCCGCTTTTTGCTACTGCTTCGCTTGATACGAACCCTTTGGTGGACACCAACTCATTTTAGGACCTGTTTAATCTGTTGTAGATATGAACCCTTTGGTGGACACCCAGTCATTTCAGGTCCTGTTTAATCTGTTGTAGATATGAATCCTTTGGTGGACACCCAGTCATTTCAGGTCCTGTTTAATCTGTTGTAGATATGAACCCTTTGGTGGACACCAACTCATTTCAGGACCTGTTTTATCTGTTGTTGACATGAATCCTTTGGTGGACACCAACTCATTTCAGGACCTGTTAAATCTGTTGTAGATATGAACCCTTTGGTGGACACCCAGTCATTTCAGGACCTGTTTAATCTGTTGTAGATATGAACCCTTTGGTGGACACCAACTAATTTCAGGACCTGTTTAATCTGTTGTTAACATGAATCCTTTGGTGGACAGCAACTCATTTTAGGACCTATTTAATCTGTTGTAGATATGAACCCTTTGGTGGACACCAACTCATTTTAGGACCTGTTTAATCTGTTGTAGATATGAACCCTTTGGTGGACAGCAACTCATTTCAGGACCTGTTTAATCTGTTGTAGATATGAATCCTTTGGTGGACACCCAGTCATTTCAGGACCTGTTTAATCTGTTGTAGATATGAACCCTTTGGTGGACACCCAGTCATTTTAGGACCTGTTTAATCTGTTGTAGATATGAACCCTTTGGTGGACACCAACTCATTTTAGGACCTGTTTAATCTGTTGTAGATATGAACCCTTTGAACCCTCATTGGTATTTTAGGACCTGTTTAATCTGTTGTAGATATGAACCCTTTGGTGGACACCCAGTCATTTCAGGTCCTGTTTAATCTGTTGTAGATATGAACCCTTTGGTGGACACCCAGTCATTTCAGGTCCTGTTTAATCTGTTGTAGATATGAACCCTTTGGTGGACACCCAGTCATTTCAGGTCCTGTTTAATCTGTTGTAGACATGAACCCTTTGGTGGACACCCAGTCATTTCAGGACCTGTTAAATCTGTTGTAGATATGAACCCTTTGGTGGACACCCAGTCATTTCAGGTCCTGTTTAATCTGTTGTAGATATGAACCCTTTGGTGGACACCCAGTCATTTCAGGTCCTGTTTAATCTGTTGTAGATATGAACCCTTTGGTGGACACCCAGTCATTTCAGGTCCTGTTTAATCTGTTGTAGACATGAACCCTTTGGTGGACAGCAACTCATTTCAGGACCTGTTTAATCTGTTGTAGATATGTACCTGTTAGTGGACACCCACTCGTTTCAGGGCCTGTTTTTAATCTGATAATAATTTTAACCCTTAGTTGGACACACACTCGTTTGAGGACCAGGTTTAACCTGTAAATAATTTGAACCAATCTGTTGGCCAGTTTGAGGACGGCATCCTGCACGCCGCTCTCCATCTTCTTAGGAAAGGCTTCAACTTCAAGATGACACGATCCATGGGGAACGCCAGCAAGGTTGCCAGGATGCTCTCCAAGATAGTGAGTACTCACGCCAGTGACCATGGATTATTCCATATTCTTACTTCATTTGTCTAGAAGGTGCACTCACTTCGATCTTGAGACATTCCCTGTAAGGATCCAGATGAGACCAATGATAGTATTACACCGTCATCAAACTTAACGTTAACATCAGTGTCAACACACTTTTAGTTTGATAATAGATTGAATTTGAAGTAGACACTTCAAATGGTTTATGGTTGATGTTAATTACCTTTGCAAAGTGCCTTATGTCAGCTTGACCTTTGGCATGAAGGATAACTAAAGTGACACATTAGTAACTGTTTCGAATGAACGTGAAATGTGTGGAAAATATATACAAAATATATACATACACATAAATATACAAATGTAAAGCATCTAATCGTAAATTGTGCATTGTTTAGAATGAACGTGAAGTGTGTGGCAAATATATACAAATATATACATACACATAAATATACAAATGTAAAGCATCCAATTGTAAATTGTGCACTGCCACACTGTCATATTTATTAATGCTCAGGTGAACTTCAACGATGACAACGGCGTCCTGTATGGGAAATGGAATGGCGGTTTCGACGGCGGCACGCATCCTAACACTTGGACAGGGAGTGTGAAGATCCTGAAGCAGTACATGTCCACCGCCAAACCGGTCAAGTTCGGACAGTGCTGGGTCTTCTCAGGGGTCCTCGTAACAGGTGGGGAGAACAATCAGTATTGTTGTTAACCATGGAGAAGAACATGCAGAATTGTTGTTTAAGAATGGGGAGTTTCCGTATTGTTGTCTAACAGTGAGGATGAACAATCCGTATTGTTGTCTTACAGTACTTGTGTGGATGAACAATCCGTATTGTTGCTTAACAGTGTGGATGAACAATCAGTATTGTTGTTAACCATGGAGAAGAACATGCAGAATTGTTGTTTAAGAATGGGGAGTTTCCGTATTGTTGTCTAACAATGAGGATGAACAATCCGTATTGTTGTCTTACAGTACTTGTGTGGATGAACAATCTATTGTTGTGTAACGGTATAGATAAACAATCCGAATTGTTGTTTAACAGTGTGGACAAACAATCGGTGTTTTTACTTTGCAGTAGAGGGCTAAATGAGTATGGTTGTTTAGCACTACTTGTGGGCGCGGGTAGGGATGGGGTGGAGTGGCATGGGTGGGGTGGGTCGGGTCGTATGAGTAGGAAATACTCAGTATTGTCATTATCAGCAAAGGAAAACTGTCAATATCATTGTTATCAGTATAGGCGAACAATTCTATCATTAATATAGAGAACAATTATCCTTCTGACATACATGCAACAAGTTAGTGGACACGACTGCCAAATCGTCTATCGCGCCGCAATTATCTTTGCAGTGATGCGCCCTCCGGGTACACAAAAACCTATGGTTGTTGGTTCGAATCCCGATTTCCCCGATTATATTTCTAGGTTTGCCAGCACCAAACCCGTGTTCGTGGGTTCCACCACAGTGGTACACGTCTGAGACCTGCGTCAGATTAAGCTGACGCGTCGTGACAACGCTCACATGCTATAGTCATGTATTTTCTGGGCTGAAAGTTATGTTTATGAATTTGAATATCACCGTAATTAATAATACATTGCTCGCTGTATCCACAGTGTGCCGAGCGATAGGACTGCCCTGTAGGAGTGTCACCAACTATGAATCTTCTCACAACACTGACAAGGAACGTCTAAGCTTAGACGAAATATACCGACCCAACCATACGGGTGGCTATGTCAACGTCTCCGGCGACAGGAAATGGTAAGTATGGGGGTTCATGTCCGAGGACAGTTGGAAGATGGTGCCAATGCTGTTCTTGACAAATTTATGGAATTAATAGACTAAAACGATATTGTTTTCTGATGTTTTGTGACATCTATTGATATTTTTCAATTATTGTTTGGAAAAACAATATTTTAAGTTATTTAAAAAATAAGAAAGCCTAGAATAATTGTTCGTGTTTTACTATCATATAGTCATTTGCATGGGTAGCAAGTAGCCAGTATCTCATGGTAGATGTAAGAGTGAGTGAGTTAAGGTTTACGCCGCTTTTAGCAATATTCTAGCAATTTCACGACGGGGGACACCAGAAATGCTCTTCACACATTGTACCCATGTGGGGGATCGAACCCGGGCGAACGCTTTAACCATATGGCTACCCCATCGCCCAGGTTGATGTACGAGCCTATTTGATAAGAGACTGCGTGTTCAGGGAAAAGCGTACATATCTACAATAGTATTGCTGACTGTCGTGTTTTATTCAGTTTTAGCCCATTTACGTATGACAAAGAACGTTTGAATTTCCCAGGAACTTTCATGTATGGAACGAGGTATGGATGAGTCGCCCAGACTTGGGGAAACAGTTTGACGGGTGGCAGGCCATTGATGCCACGCCCCAGGAGGAAAGTGAAGGTGGGAGGGACACCGACATAAGCATTGATACTTGACACACAATCATAACCACTGATACTTGATACACAATCATAACCACTGATACTTGATACACAATAACAACCATTGATAATTGATACACAATAACAACCATTCATACTTGATACACAATAACAACCATTGGTACTTGATGCACAATAATAACCATTGATACTTGATGCACAATAATAACCATTGATACTTGACGCAAAATAATAACCATTGAGACTTGCCACCAAAATAACAACCATTGATTCTTGGCATACAAAAACAACCATTGATACTTGACGCGAAATAATAACCATTGATACTTGATGCACAAAAATAACCATTGATATTTGAAGCACAATAACAACCATTGATGCCTGATATGCAATAATAATGAGTGATACTTGACATATGTTACCAGCTGTTAATGCTTGACATACAATAACGCCCAATAATACATTACATATGATAACAACCAATGTTACTTGACATACAGTACACCTAAAACGCACACATATATTGTTAGAGAACTTGTATCCTTTTCACTCACCTATTGCCTTGTCTCTTTCATGCATTTACAGGCGCGTTCTGTTGTGGTCCCGCCCCATTGAAGGCCATCAAGGAAGGGCTTATCTACATCGGCCATGACACGCCCTTCGTGTTCGCGGAGGTCAATGCGGACTTAGTGACTTGGGAAGAGGATTCAGTGACCAGAAAACTCAAACAAGTGAAGCGGATCAGGAACATGTGAGTAACACTCTGGTGGGTGAAGTCGACAGTCATCGCATTAGTCCGTTCCTAATTGCAATATATTATACAGTATATATGAATAGAATAGGTTCCCCGACTGGTACGACTGTCCCAGATAATGGTAGGTTCCAAATTGGTATAGGTCTCTGACTAACACTAGTCTTTGTCACATATGTGTTCAGGACAAGCACTTCCACCTCACGCATATGGGGGCGGTGGGGGTAGCCTAGTGGTTAAAGCGTTCGCTCGTCACGCCCAAGACCCAGGGTCGATTCCCCACATGGACACAATGTGTGAAGCCAATTTCTGGTGTCCCCCGACGTGATATTGCTGGAATATTGCTAAAAGCGGCGGAAAACTAAACTCACTCGCTCACTCACGCATATGTTCCTGACAAGCACAATTCCCCTTATTGTATATGTCCCCGTGTTGCCTATGTCCTTGACTAGAACATGATGCGTCCTTGACGTCCGTTTCCTAATTATTCCGCGTGTTTCTGCAGTATTGGCAAGAATATCAGCACCCACAGTCCATCCCGTGAGTCACAGGTCGGGCTGCAGCGACTGGATGTAACTGACCAGTATAAGTATCCGCAAGGTAGGCCCACTGTCAATGACCACTGGACAGAGCACAACACACACCTTATTGACACTTGGTAAAAACACTACACGCACCGTGAAGGTAGTCTTACTGCCCGGAGCCTTGGTAAAAGCACAACACGCACCTTGAAGGTAGTCTTACTGCCCGGAGCCTTAGTAAAAGCACTACACGCACCTTGAAGGTAGTCTTTCTGCCCGGAGCTTTGGTAGAAACACTACACGCACCTTGAAGGTAGTCTTACTGCCCGGATCCTTGGTAAAAGCATTACACGCACCTTGAAGGTAGTCTTACTGCCCGGAGCCTTGGTAAAAGCACTACACGCACCTTGAAGGTAGTCTTACTGCCCGGAGCCTTAGTAAAAGCACTACAGCACCCAGGAAGGAAAGCTGATGGTCACTGAAACTAGACCAGTACCCCGTTTCACAAAGCTCTCGTAAGCCTAACATCTCGTAACTTTTCTCGTAGCATTCGTACCTTCTATGTTACGGTATAGGAGGTACGAACGCTACGAGAACGGTTACGGGATGTTAGGCTTACGAGTCCTACAGTATAGGAGGTACAAATGCTACGAGAAGAAACATTACGAGATGTTAGGCTTACGAGAGCTTTGTTAAATGGGGCCCAGGCCTATTGCCAACTGATGTCGTTATTTCAGTTACTCTGTCTTCTCACAGGTTCCGCGAAAGCAAGAGATGTGCTCCGACAGGCCCAGGCGATGTTCAGAAAGGACAATCTGGATGACGATGAGGATGAGCTGCCGATGTCACAGGTGAGGGCGAGAGTTTAACACTAGATAGTGCTAGTATTAAATATGTGGTGCATTTATACATATTCTTGTCTGTCACTCAGACCATAAAACACATATCCCCAATCCAGCACATGCAAGTCTAGAATGTGTGGCAAGTCCAGATTACCACGGTTTCTGATAATGGAGGAAGTCTATGGGCTTCTTTTAATTGTAATTATTTTAATTTTGAAATTCTCTGTGAAATATGCTCACTTCAGAGACTAGATGTTAGTCTATACATATTCGTATTGTAACACATGGTGCTATGGACAGGCTTGATGGGTTAAAACGTTCTGTTGATTCTTAAATATGGTGAACGTTTTAACCAAGGAGGGGTTATATTTTCAATTTCTTAACTCAGGCCATTGGACTGAGTATGGACAATATCGATGTCATGGTGGGAATGGGCTTCTCGGTAAAGATACACGCCCGCAACAACGACAACGTGGCCCGCACCGTTACCTTGTTTATCGACATCTTTCACAGTACCTACCACGGCGTCACGACGGGGACGGCTGCCCAGTCTGAAAAGATGGAGACATTACAAGCAGGGCAAAGTAGGTGTAACATTGGAGTCGTAAGAGACGTGATATATTATACAATTATAGACTGGTGATGAGGTCAAATACCTGTTTTTATTACCCACGAGGTCAACGTATTGGTAACGTTAACATATGGTACTTGTATGTCCCTGCCGGGCGCTCGGCATTAATGGTCAGGGCAAGTACAAGACGCCACACATACACACGCATGGACGTCGTCATATATGAGTGAAATATTCTTAATTATTACTCACGTGGCCAACGTATGGGTAGTTGCATACTAATATCGTACGTCACACGAGTGTCACATCGCGTTGACCTGTGTCGTAACGACTTGACCTGAGATTCTAACGATTTGATTGGATAACCGATGACCTTTCAGTTAGGTCACATTCTGACGTAACTATTTTTTCATTCATAACAAACACGTGAATTCATTCACTCTACAACTTAAATGCATTTCGCTCGGTCAGATACCATAGGAAGGACACTCGTTTCGTATTATTTCGTATGTAATAAGACCTCGTGTAGTATTCTCTATTTAGGGACCCACGAAAAGCAGTATTGACAGAGGACGAAGACCGAGATCAATATTGCCTTTCGTGGGTCCATAAAAACAGGTATTGATCGAATTCCCCAGTCCATAATTGTTTTATTATGTAATTACCGAAAAAAACCTCAAGACAATAATACTTTTGGTCGGACCTGGGTGGGAGTCAATATGCTTTTCTGTCGACAGTGACCCTCTAGACCAATCAGGTAGCCGGAAAAATATGCTTATATAATAAACTGACTTATTACTCGCCCGTGCAAGATACTGCAGTGTAATAACTTTACGACAATATTACACTAGTGTAATAACGTCATAATGGTACAGTTATGAGGTCACAATGTTATTACCTCTGTCACAACGGTATTAGAGTTTGCTTGACTCGCGGAAAGCTGACAGTCATCACACTGTAGGCAGTTTCTATCAGTTTATGTTGGAGAGAAAAAACAGAATACCAAACTCGCTTCCGTGAAATACCATTTTTATTAAAGTCGTGAATGATTGTGTTTCAAAGTCGCTTTCGCTCGTTTGATACCAAATCATTTACCCGTTTAATAAAAATGGGATTACACGGAAGGTCGTTTAGTAATCCTCATACGTATTACATACGGTGGAGTTGATTTAACGTTGTAGCAACGGGAGACATATATCGTATTCATTACAGGCAGGTGTGAAGAGGCAACAATGTTAACACAGAAGACACTAAAAGTAGATTCTACTAAGCTATCACAGGCGGAGGAGAGTAGGTGTACCATTGTGGTCATATTCGTGAGACATAAATAGACGATACTAATCGATCTTCCGTGGAATACCATTTTTATTTAACGCGTTAATGATTTGGTATCAAACGAGCGAAAGCTCTACGATACCTGTGTGGAACATGACCCAATGGGTATTGTGTTTACAGGCCAGACTTTCACCTTGAGTGTGTCACCCCAGCAAGCAATGATGCGCCCACAGGAAGGCTTCAACTTCCAGATCCAGGTTTTAACGAAGGTCAAGGAAACCGGAAGTCTGTTCACACAACTCTACAACGTTCAGCTGCGCCGCCCTGACCTTGTTATAAAGGTGGGATTTCATTGATTGATATATAAGACCGTTAATAGACAACGGTAGTAGTTCTGGAAATGTGTTTCTAATGTGAAATTCACATGCTGTGTTATATAGGGTCCTTCCACTGTTAAAGCCGGGGAGACAGTAGACGTGGACATCTCCTTCATCAACCCGCTCCCATCAATATATATGTATATATACTGCCCCATGTCCTGTGTTATATAGGGTCCTTCCACTGTTAAAGCCGGGGAGGCAACATAGGTGGACATCTCCTTCACAAACCCGCTCCCATCAATATATATGTTTATATACTGCCCCATGTCCTGTGTTATATAGGGTCCTTCCACCGTTAAAGCCGTGGAGACAATAGAGGTGGACATCTCCTTCACAAACCCGCTCCCATCAATATATATGTATATATACTGCCCCATGTCCTGTGTTATATAGGGTCCTTCCACTGTTAAAGCCGGGGAGGCAACAGAGGTGGACATCTCCTTCACCAACCCGCTCCCCGTCTCGATGACCAAATGCGAGGTGGAGATTGAAGGCAACATGAAAACGGTGGCACCACTGATGGACAAAATCACAATAGGGTCAGTAATATTTAATTCTTTCTTAATTTTAAACCCCAACTTTGTTAGGGTTCGGGACGGAAATACCTCATGCGTGAAGCGCCGATTGAAATGGGGTCAGATTTTGTCACTGGACTAACTGGCCCAGATTCAATAATTTCTTGGTCTTTGATACATATACTCTCACGCACATTATATAGACACACATTATATCGACACACGTTGACCTATTCACAAACTCACATTGAAAGACCCGCTATCGACACACATTGACCTATTCACAAATTCACATTGAAAGACCCGCTATCGACTCACATTGGTTCATTCTCAAGCTCACATTGAAAGACCCGCTATCGACTCACACTGACCAATTTTCAGACTGACATTGAAAGACCCTCTATCGTCTCACCTTTTTGCCCTGACCCACTAACATTACCTGAGCCTCTAACATTGACCAAATAAGGGACTAACACTGACGGACTCACATTGAACACGTCACTGACTGGCTCGCTCATGCTGTTTTTCAGAAGCATCTCTCCTGGACAGACTTGGAAGAAGACGATCAAGATGTGGCCTACAGTCTTTCCTCGAACCCAGAAGAAGAGAGAGGCCAGCTTTGGTCTGGAGTCGGAGCAGCTCGGGGATGTCAGAGGGTCCTACAGCGTGAAACTCACCTAAAGAGTCCACGTTCATAATTACACGTGGTAGTACAACCTTCCCCGCTTCCTTATTCCATAGATTAGCAGTATTACAGCAAGTGGCAGTATCTCTGTCCTCTCCTCTATTTTGGCGGATTGACTGCACAATCCCGTGGTGAAACTGCATATAATACACTTATATCTATGTCTATGGCAATAATGCATCGTTCGGTAGGAGTTTAATCAACATTTTGACTTGATCATATGCCTGTAATCCTAGCTTAAACCAGATAGTTCAGTGCTATATGTCTCCAGGCAACACAAGCTAACCTTGAGCATAAGGTGGCACGTGTGTCTCAAATGCATCATAGTAAGCTCATTAAGCATCACAGTAAGTCTTACAGTATCCAAGGTGCCACGCTTCGCCCAAATGCATGATGGTAAACTCTGGTACTGCAGTTTACCAAAATGGAAAATTATGATAGCAGACTCCGGTTCCCCTGTGCCTAAAATGCATGATGGTAGGCTTTGGTAACCTAGGCACTACAATTGGCCCAAATACAAAACGGTAAACTCTGGTGCCACAGTTGGTCCAGATGAGAAAGATGTTAGGCGCCGGTTACCCACATATCCAAAATGCATAATGAAAGGCAACCGAGGCACTACAATGGGCCCAAATACAATATGGTAAACTCTCTTGCCCACGTATTCGAAATGCATGATGGAAGGCTCTGGTAACCGAGGTACTACAATTGGCCAAAATGCAAAATGGTAAACTCTGGTGCAATAGTTGGTCCAAATGCATGATGGTAAAAGCTCCGACACCCTAGGAGCTTCAGCGAGGCGGCCCAAAAGCTTCATTGGTAATCTCCAGAACACCCGGTGGCACGTTAGCCCAAACGCCAGTGCAGCATCGTGGTTTACCCTACAGTTTGTTATATCAAAATATTCATGCTTACTAGTTTGTACGCAACGTTAATGATTACACATAAATATTTTGACTTGCCCATTGCCCAGAGACTTCAGGTCTCCATGCCTCTGTGTTTGTTTTGTTGGTATATATTGCTGGATATGCAGAATTGTGTCGGTTTTCAGGCAGCAAGCATCAACACATGACTGTATTATCGAATATGAGACAAGTGGCATCAAATATGATTGTGTGACAGATGTAGCATATTTCAACATTTGCTTCCAGCTATACAGTATACACCATTTTGCATTGTTTGACGTCAAGTACTGCATAGTACTCCCCCGTATTACATGTTACATATTGTCTCTTTGTTTTCACACAAAATATGAATTATAGATTTATTTTCTATTCTTGACATTATTTGTTTTTGATTCACATTTATATACAAACCAGCTTACTTAAATTAAAAGGAGAATGTCAGCGACGGCTTGAAATGATGAAAACTGGATTTTAATAAACAATGAAAAATATATTTGGCCTCGAAATATGCATGATTTCAGGAAATGGGTTAACAATTGCCAGAAACTATATATGGTTTGCATTTGTGGCAAACCTGGTCCTGTGAATAGTAATTCCTAGAGCTGTCGTACACATACATGTAGCATGTCAGCAAACAAGATGTACCAAAGACTGCTTCATGTTACCACGGTATCCATTTGCATCGAGTATGTTTGTTGCTTAACGCCGCACTCAGCAATATTCCAGCTATATGGCGAGACATTTGTCACTTGCTGTGTACCGCATCAGCTACCCGCCGTACTGCATTGATTGAGTACATCCTAATGGTTGATTGGTTGTTTAGCGACGCACTCAGCAATATTGAGTCTGGACCAGACAATTCAGACTTCAACAGCATGAGGATCAACGCAATTGGAATACGATGACTTGCGCCAGCAAAGTCATCGAGTCTGACCACCTTAGTCGTTAGTCGCCTCTTACGACAAACATGGGTTGCTGACGACCAATTCTAATGCTGGGGTTACGCTATGTTCCTGGGGCCGCGGCAGCCCCGTTTCTCCGAAAAGTAGTGCGCCGTGCGATTTTGGCCATTTCTTTCCTCCAAAGTCAAGTTTTGTTAGGTCCTGCCAAGTTTTCTCACGGTTTATCACGGTATCCTGAGTCCTGGAAGCTTAAAGGCGCTCTACGGTTAGGCCAGCAGTCCACTACAGATGCCATTATGTTTCCTCCTGTCCTGTCGCGTCCTGATGGGTTCCCTCACGTATCTCACGTTTTGATCAAGGTTTTGACACGTTTTGTGCGTTCTGTCAAGACTTTCTACGGATGAAACGTGGACGCCTGTAGCGACCAGAACTGGGATACGACCAGAACTGGGATAAACAGTCCACAATTTCGTGAAACCCGATTTGCTGCGGTACTGCTCCCGGCTAACGCTAAAACTTAAAGCCACTGATGTGCGGAATATGATTTGCTTCTTGTTTTTTTAGAAGAAATACAAATTAACATTTACCATTTCCAGATTCATTTTCGAATATGTAACCCTAATTGTTTCTCCACTATAATTTGGAAAAAAATCTTTGGTTTTCTTAATTATTTTATACTTGTCAACCGTATTATTCATTTGCATATATGGGACGATTAATTGTGTTATTTTAAAATGGAAACAAAATGTCATCCTGTTTGAAAAGGATTATCTGAAATGAATTCTGTTTCTTCATCACTTTGTGGTCACAATAATACCACAGAATCGTATACATTATTTAAAATATTTCAAACACTAATTTGTGTTTCTGAAATAATTTTGATTGTAATTAGGTATGAATATTTTTTTCCATATTCGGGTGTTTGTCAACCAATTTGCTGCACTTATACCTGTGTCTATTTTCTAAATGACTTGCGTCGTTCAACTGAATGCGGCTCAGGGTTGAGACCAAACAAATTACATGAAATAAAGTTTTGAGAACAAAATACTAGGATGGATGAACATCACACAGAACTCCACACAGAATGAAAGACAGGAGAGGTGTTATATATAAGGCTAAAATCGTCACGCTTTTCGGTTCAATGAGTGTAGCCTTTGCGGTACTTGCAATACAATGTTATGGCTGAATGAACACAGCGCGCCTCACTCGGAGGCTCTGATAAAAGTACAGAGAAAATAGGATTAACAGGGACGCTCTTTAATTTGAACACATATAAAAATATAAATAAAGTTATGTACACATTTTCACGTCTATTCTCCATTACACATTTTCTTTAATTCGACATTAGATAGTTCATTTTGAGGAGTCTTTCCTAAAAGATAAATGTATACCTCACGAGTTTAAATCTTTAAATATGTTTCTGCTTATGTATGCTGAAGATCTTGTTATTTTTCTGAATCTGTTGAAAGGTTGCAAACACAGTGGAAATCGTTGTCAGCTTATTCCACACGGTGGGAACTTGAAGTAAATATTGCTAAAACAAAGATAATGGTCTTCGGAAGAGTTGGTAAAGTTAAATAGTCAGAACGTTGGTTATATATAATGGTTGTGTCCTAGAGGTTGTCGATACCTTTACATTTAGGAATAGGTTTTAATTATAATAACCGATTCTCAAAGGCACAGCTGCAGTTGTCTGACCAGGGTAGGATGGCCCCCCTTTTCAATTTGCAATAATATCAGGTCGCTCTCTCTCAACCTGGAATGTATTTTATTTGTCTTTGATCGTTATGTTGGTAGTATACTATCTTATGCGTCTGAGATATGGGGGATATAATAAAGGCTTAAATTTTGAAAGGTTGCATTTGGATTTTTGCAAAAGGTTTTCAGGAGTTAAGAAGTAAGCATGTAATTCCATGGTTTATGCCGAGTTAGGTCGTTATCCGCTCATATGTAAAAGGCAATATAGCATGATTAAATATTGGTGTACGCTTCTTGTGTCTGAAAATAGCATTTTACAGGGTTGTTGTGAGTATTTGTATGAGGAGGCGGAGACCTGTGGTGTAAGAAAATGGGCGTATCAGGTTAAAGGTATTTTGGCGAACATTGGATTAACTGAATATGGTTAAGGCAGGAATTACCACTAGATTATCTAATAGTTATAAAACAAAGAAAAAATGATCAGGCTATTGAGTTTATCTTTAGTGATCTGTGCAACTCATCGAAAAGTGCAATTTATAAAAATATTATTATACAGTACAGAGTACAGATAACGGTAATTAACGAATTGTTTTGATAAGAAATCTATTTATTCCGACATGGATTATGCTTCCCGGCACCGTATCTTTAGCTTTGGCGGTACTCCCCTACACCGTGGAAATTAGCTCTCCCGGGAAATCCGAAATATACATTTTAGCCTTCCCCGGGACATCTGAAAAATAAATTTTAGCCTTCCCAGAACCACACCGTTAAATAGCCACTGGCCCGCTAGCCCGTGGCTACCAAAAATCCAGTCGGGCCAGTAAATCTTCACAGTCACTACAAAAAAAAGTGAATTTTCAAGGGTCATAAATATACCTCTCTCCGACTTGTTAAGTTATAATACACTTTTAGATCATGCAAGATTATGGCCTAATAAAATGTTCACGATATTAGCAGCTTAATGGTGAAACCCGTGTCATGCCGACAACATATTATTCCCGTCTATCTTTTGCTTAGTTTCTACATTCAAATTTCGGGATAGTGAATTATTTTGTAGACTATACATTTTCAGGCATAGCTAGCCCGACTGGCTAGCAAAATGTGGAAACCACACTGGAAAAATATATAACCATTATACACCTCTCCCCTCTCCTCCCTATATATATAATCCACACAGAGCGGCATAGAGGGTGTATATCAGATATATCACTTTCACCTCACAGAAAGAAATCGTGAGTTTTACACCACACTCAGCAATATTCCAGGTACACAGAGACGGTCTGTAAATAATCAAGTCTGCACCTGACAATCCAGTGGTCAATGGCATGAGGATCGATATACACAATTGGGATACTATGACATGTGTCAACCAAGTCAGCGAGCCTGACCACCCGGATCTTCACGGGTCCCAGAAAGAAGGCGGGAAGGGTCTGTATCTGGAATCAGAACTCTCTCTCTCTCTCTCTCTCTCTCTCTCTCTCTCTCTCTCTCTCTCTCTCTCTCTCTCTCTCTCTCTCTCTCTCTCTCTCTCTCTCTCTCTCTCTCTCTCTCTCTCTCTCTCTCTCTCTCTCTGTGTGTGTGTGTGTGTGTGTGTGTGTGGTGGTTGGGGTTGGGGTTTGTCCGTAAGTGTTCAGTACAGCTCTCAGATCCATATACACAGGAGGGGTATCGGGGTATCATACGTTCTTCAGAATGCTACAGATTTAAGACACATGTATCCCCATAGCAGCTTAAAAGCCGTATCATATATTATTGATGCAATTAATGCAAGATTTGGAGTTTCCTGTACAAACGTGAACTAAACTATCAGAGCAGGAAGACTGTTATATAACTGCTCAAACATTCATGTACAAGAAACGTCAAATGACACCTTATTTATATCCGTAGTTACATCATAGTGGTTTAGAAAGCAGAGACCGTGAGTGGAAGTTGCACTATTATTCCGAACATATCTACAAATATGTAGATATGAAACAATAGGTGTGATATATGTTCCCAAACGATACCGCAATAAGTCTGTTGGAGGAACTAATATTGTGGAACCCAGTTGATAGTATATGTATAGATTTAGCCTAAACCTCTTATGATCCATTGACACTGCAGTGTGTATAACAACGCTGCACACAGGTGAGACTGTAGTCACAGTGGTGTGGGGCGACTAGACATGGCCATACTTGGTGACATTGGAATGCTGCATCAATGTTACCAAGTTATCAAAGCCTGGCCATGGAGTAGTTGAATATCGTCTCGGACATTTCACAGAGACGATGAGTCGCAATCAACCAACAAACCAAATGTTTACCACCAGATGTTTTCAGTTACCTCTTACGAAATAACGAGATAATGACAATATCACCTATATCACATCTTTATTGTTGGATGGTACTTTCAGTGACTGTTGGTTTACATGGGTACAGAGTCAGCCTCGTAGTTTAACTAATATAAATCTAAGCGGGCTGCACTGATTTACATGTTTGTGTTGTTTCTTATTGTTTGAGACAACCAACTCACGCATGCACACACACCTCGCTACAAGTGCATTAATCTTCACGCAAACTTACATTCTATTTCACTTCACCCCTATGTACGGGAATACCGCTGAACAGTATGACATAAAATTAATAAATGTAATATTACCAATGGGGAGTTCATTTTTAGGCCAGCGCTCAGCAATATTTCAGCTACACGGCGTCGGTCTAATAATCGAGTCTGGACCAGACAATCCAGTGCTTAACAGCATGAGCATCGATCTACGCACTTTTGATAGGATGACATGTGTCAACACTTCAGCAGCTTCACCACCCGATCCCGTTAGTTGCCCCTTACGACAAGCATGGGTTGCTGAAGATAAATTCTAGCCCGGATCTTCACGGGTCTATTACCACTGGAAGCTGTGCAGTATGACATCAATGTTATGTTACCACTGGAAGCTGGGCAGTGTGACATCAATGTTATGTTACCACTGGAAGCTGTGCAGTATGACATCAATGTTATGTTACCACTGGAAGCTGGGCAGTATGACATCAATGTTATGTTACCACTGGAAGCTGGGCAGTGTGACATCAATGTTATGTTACCACTGGAAGCTGGTCAGTATGACATCAATGTTATGTTACCACTGGAAGCTGGGCAGTATGACATCAATGTCATGTTACCACTGGAAGCTGTGCAGTATGACACCAATGTTATGTTACCACTGGAAGCTGTGCAGTATGACATCAATGTCATGTTACCAGTGGAAGCTGGGCAGTATGACATCAATGTTATGTTACCACTGGAAGCTGGGCAGTATGACATCAATGTTATGATACCACTGGAAGCTGTGCAGTATGACATCAATGTTATTTACCACTGGAAGCTCGGCAGTATGACATCAATGTTATTTACCACTGGAAGCTGTGCAGTATGACATCAATGTTATGTTACCACTGGAAGCTGGTCAGTATGACATCAATGTTATGTTACCACTGGAAGCTGGGCAGTATGACATCAATGTTATGTTACCACTGGAAGCTGGGCAGTGTGACATCAATGTTATGTTACCACTGGAAGCTGTGCAGTATGACATCAATGTTATGTTACCACTGGAAGCTGGGCAGTATGACATCAATGTCATGTTACCACTGGAAGCTGTGCAGTATGACATCAATGTTATGTTACCACTGGAAGCTGTGCAGTATGACATCAATGTTATGTTACCAGTGGAAGCTGGGCAGTATGACATCAATGTTATGTTACCACTGGAAGCTGGGCAGTATGACATCAATGTTATGATACCACTGGAAGCTGTGCAGTATGACATCAATGTTATTTACCACTGGAAGCTCGGCAGTATGACATCAATGTTATTTACCACTGGAAGCTGTGCAGTATGACATCAATGTTATGTTACCACTGGAAGCTGGTCAGTATGCCATCAATGTTATGTTACCACTGGAAGCTGGGCAGTATGACATCAATGTTATGTTACCACTGGAAGCTGGGCAGTATGACATCAATGTTATGTTACCACTGGAAGCTGGGCAGTATGACATCAATGTTATGTTACCACTGGAAGCTGGGCAGTATGACATCAATGTTATGTTACCACTGGAAGCTGTGCAGTATGACATCAATGTTATGTTACCACTGGAAGCTGGTCAGTATGACATCAATGTTATGTTACCATTGGAAGCTGGGCAATGACATTAATGTCATGTTACCATTGGAAGCTGGGCAGTATGACATCAATGTTATGTTACCACTGGAAGCTGTGCAGTATGACATCAATGTTATGTTACCATTGGAAGCTGGGCAGTGTGACATTAATGTCATGTTACCACTGGAAGCTGGTCAGTATGACATCAATGTTATGTTACCATTGGAAGCTGGGCAGTGTGACATTAATGTCATGTTACCACTGGAAGCTGGTCAGTATGACATCAATGTTATGTTACCATTGGAAGATGGGCAGTGTGACATTAATGTCATGTTACCACTGGAAGCTGGGCAGTATGACATCAATGTTATGTTACCACTGGAAGCTGGGCAGTATGACATCAATGTTATGTTACCACTGGAAGCTGTGCAGTATGACATCAATGTTATGATACCACTGGAAGCTGGGCAGTGTTACATCAATGTTATGTTACCACTGGAAGCTGGGCAGTATGACATCAATGTTATGTTACCACTGGAAGCTGGGCAGTATGACATCAATGTTATGTTACCATTGGAAGCTGGGCAGTGTGACATTAATGTCATGTTACCATTGGAAGCTGGTCAGTATGACATCAATGTTATGTTACCATTGGAAGCTGGGCAGTGTGACATTAATGTCATGTTACCACTGGAAGCTGGTCAGTATGACATCAATGTTATGTTACCATTGGAAGATGGGCAGTGTGACATTAATGTCATGTTACCACTGGAAGCTGGGCAGTATGACATCAATGTTATGTTACCACTGGAAGCTGTGCAGTATGACATCAATGTCATTTACTGCTGGAAGCTGGGCAGTGTGACATCAATGTTATGATACCACTGGAAGCTGGGCAGTGTTACATCAATGTTATGTTACCACTGGAAGCTGGGCAGTATCACATCAATGTTATGTTACCACTGGAAGCTGGGTAGTATGACATCAATGTTATGTTACCACTGGAAGCGGGGCAAATGATATCAATGTCATGTTACCACTGGAAGCGGGGCAAATGATATCAATGTTATGTTACCACTGATAGCGGGCAAATGATATCAATGTTATGTTACCACTGGAAGCTGGGCAGTATGATATCAATGTTATGTTACCAGTGGATGCTGGGCAGTATGATATCAATGTTATGTTACCAGTGGATGCTGGGCAGTATGATATCAATGTTATGTTACCAGTGGATGCTGGGCAGTATAATATCAATGTTATGTTACCAGTGGATGCTGGGCAAATGACACCAATGTAGCATTATTGATTGAGGCTGTAGATTTGAAAAGCATTATCCCATGGCTAGCTATAGTGGAGGGAATATGTGTAATAATATAGTCACAGATCTGTCATAATCAACAGTTGATCTTGTGCGCTCAGATTCTGTTCACAAGTGTAAAATGTGATTTACTATCACCTGCCAGAAATGGATATGTTAAGATTCCATATAATAGAGTCAAAAGGCTTATAATTAGTACATGCACTATGGATCCATTGATTTCTGATTCTGCTCACAAGTTGAAATGTTATCTACTATCACATGCAAAATTCTTATTTTAAGGGTGTTATCAAATTTTTGTTTTTTTGTTGACTGAACATGAGCAATAAGAAAAAAATCCCAATCTCTTAAAATGTGTACTGTTGATTTCATAATTCTATGCCACCAATAAACAACTGCAGAAATAGCTTACACTAGCAAATGGTCTACAACATGCTGGGCCACATTTGCATCCATTGTTATGAATGTGTTTAATAATGAACCAATTTTAGGTATATTCTACAGTCTATTATTGAACAATCCAATGGTTGATGATTTGCTCTGGCTCCCAGTTTGATATCCTATATATTTCCAGATATACATGGGAGTGAGTAAGTTTAGTTTACGCCACACTCAGCAATAAGCTATATGTCTGGATCAGACAGTCCAGTGGTCAACAGCATGAGCATCAATCTGCGCAATTGGGAACCAATGACATGTGTCAACCAAGTCAGCAAGCCTGACCAGGCGTTAGTCGCCTCTTATGTCAAGCATGGGTTACTGAAAGCCAAATCTAACTCGGACCTTCACAAGTAACGTACATGCGTGCGTGCGTGCATGCATGTGTTTTTGTTTTTCTTCTTTATGCCTGAAATGCCTCAGTCACATAACAATGCAGAGTTAATTGCATGACTTGGATGACAGGGCCATGTGTACCTCTCAAGAGATTGTAAAGCTGAGCCACTAACAAGTTACACATTCTACATTCTTTATTGAATGGAAACCTGTGTTGATTTATTGTTTCTGTGTCTGATTAGTAAATATTTTATTATTCATTGTCATATAGTACTGTCTGCAAGTAATTATGACTATATAGCAGTAATATGAATTTAACTGAAACCGATCCTTCTTCCATAATTTAAATCCTGCACATTGGTAAATTGTAAAACAAAATGTGAATGAAGATGATAAAATGCCTTATTTTAAATGCTCTATATTTTCATTGCATTAAGATAACACCTACCCTTGTGCACAAAGGATGATTTGTACTCTTTGCCATGTGGCCTATGATGCTGAATAAACATCTTGTTCTTGTTCTATTTTCATTTTGCCTTAACACAGATGTTTCGAAGAAAGCAGGTATACATCTGTATGCATATAACATCATGTATATAATGATATGCAGGTTCTTTCCACAGGCAGAAAACAAACAGAATTTTGCGTAATTGTTGTCATTGAACACACAGCACATAACATTGTTGTTCATTATGACAATTCGTTAAATACTGCTACTTGCAACAAGTCAAAGGTGTTTGTTTAGGAATCTGCATCATAAGTATGCTATACCAATATCAATGAAAAGTAAAGGCCATGATAGTCATGCCATATATGTGACTTCGGACTGAGGAGGTAAATAAGAGAGCTCAGTACTTGAAACCTATTCCTAGAACCTATTAAGATTTTTTTTGGCATCCTCATTTGTATGGTAGGTTAGGAACTGGCAAACATTACTGATCATAATGAGCTTTCCCATCTTCAGTTACTACTGCATACCTGTAACTACATGTATATTATTCATGACTCAAAATCTGTTCTTGACACAAAATCATAAAATAACACACACCTAACATATATTCCAGTTCCTTTTATCAAATTTACAAACTAAAATCACTGGATTGCTGAACATGCTAGTCTATCACCCAAACTTTTAAAGGTAAGAGCTTACTCAAAAGTCATTCCTAAATTACTTGTCAAATAAGAATATGATATAATAAAGAAGTTGTTATCCATAGACTATCATACCTTTCTTATTATTAACTTCTAAAATGGCAATCAAGCAGATCACTTGTCCAACAGTAGACACATTCATTAAACCTCACACCTAATGCTTTAATGGGTCCAACTTTAACATTAAAATATATGTTGTACAAGGGTCAAAACTTAGACACACTATCTATTTACATTCACTGCTAAAGTTACGAAATGACTTAGGCATATACATTCCACTCAAAACTGATTCACAGATTTACAAATCTTTTCACAAAGTATTATTATTTCTCCCACAAAATTCCCTACATGAGCTAATCACCTTGCTCAAATTAACAGAGGTTCTCACAGCTTCCAGGGAGTCAGTTTCTCCTTGGAATTCATATATCAACAATCCAGTGAGCAGCAGCAGATCTGAACAGACAGCTACTCAGTAGCAATTAGGGAAGTATCAGTTGATATGTTTATGGGAAGTCTGCACTGTCAGTGCTGCACTAGCTAGCCTGTATTCAGTTGCTTCAGCCATTAACAGACCAATGAACCTTTCTGTTTTAACTAGGAATTTCCACTTTTAACAATTTAGCTCAAGCAAGTCTAGAAGAGACAAACACTCACATCCAAAGATAATGGCGATTTGTCTATACACGGTGATCATAGGTCATAATCATCCTTTGCATAATGTCATCAGATTGACATACTTGATATTTTCTTAAAATCAACTGTTAGAGTTATATACATGTATGAATTAAGTGAAATGTTCATGTTACATATAATCATTGGATTATTAAATAGAGAGGAATTTTCTTTCTCCAATACATATTATATACAACTTGATGTTTGCAGTAAATGTGAGAAATGCATCCTAGATATGTAATGATACTTGTTGATAATAATGAAATGTCACTTACAGCATTCATGTTTAAGGAAAGCATTTTCTTTGGTGGGGTATGATTCTTTGTTATACACCATCATGTACTGTGCAAGGTTATACCAATAGGTAATAGGTAATATATTCATCTCACACCTTGCTCTTCACCAAAAGCTCAAGCCTATTATGGTGTACATTTCAAATGTAGCAAACCTGATGTTATTCATAAAATACTTTTCTATGTCCAGAATATATTTACAAAGTATTAAACTTGTGGTTAACTAAATTAAATGTATGCAAACAACTTTAGTAGCAAAGTTAAATCCTGCATATACATGACACATCTAAACCAAACTGATGACCTATGGGAACTACACTTGTGTTTGCTGTAAATACTTGCACAGATACTGTCATGTCACAAATGAATGTGCCTTCTCAATCACTGAATCACAGCTGCCTAAAATGCCACCAAGTTATGCTGTGAACTGCTTGCACCCCTTCCTCCCTCACATGCCAAGACACCCCTCCCTTCTCTACCCATCCCCAGTGTCAGTGTCAGTGTCTAACTGGTAACTAGTTGGAGGTTGTTGAAATTAATTAACAGTGTAAAGAAATTTGACCTCTGGGTATAAAACCAAAGACTATTCAATACCTTTATCAGACAGTACAAAGTTTTCTTTCAAGAACAGTTGTTATAGTACAGGCACTGATACAGAAACAAGTCTCTGAAAAACTTCAAAGTAGAAGAAGAAGAATGGTCAACATCACCTGAATGCTCACACAAACAGGTAAGTTAATCTGCCACTGACTGCACTGTGCTGTAATATCAACTTACAAAGTTAACTTTCAGTTAGTGCTTTGGTTAGATTGTTCTACACTGTCATACATTCTTGAGAAGGAATGTTATTGGTATACTTATTATTGTAATTCTATATATTATTATTGTCATCATTCTTAATTAATTATATGAGAGAAACTATGACAATGAAGTTTATTTACCCTTGTGTTTATCTTGATGAGGCCATTCAAGAATAACTGCTTTGAACACAATTAAAAGCACATATGAGGAAGGTTTTGTATTTTTTAGATTAACTCTTACAAATGGTGACCCTATTTGTTTTCAAGAATCTGAGAATGAGTCAGTATAGTAGCATAATGATTGAACTTTAGTTTGTGACCCCATAACTGATTTAGGCAATTACATTATTGCATAAACAATCCAGAACCTAGAAATGAAGTAGATATTTATAACCTCAGCCCAACCTTGAAGAGAATTGAAAAGAGAACTTAAACAAAACAGTAGAGTAAAACATATATAAGTTGACCAAGGAATTATATGTTACTGATCCTGATGTGAGTAAGATGGAAAATGACTTTTCAAATATAATGTGAAAATTTGATGATTTATTGAGCCATTTAAAGGAAACATTTGGTGAGCTAGAAATAATAAATACAGAAAGTATAAGAGAAAACTTCCTTAGTATAAGTGAAGGTATGTCATCAAGGCTTTAAAAATATCAACAGAAAATAACATGGAAAACAGATATCACATGGAATTCAATTGTAGAATGAGAAACAAACATGAAGTAATGTGTGACATCACCACAAAATCAGCAACACAGAAGGGGAAAATGTGATGGTAAACTGATATCAAATGTCTACTGAAATATTATTTTTAACTGTTATTTTAAATACTGAAGATAATATAAAAATGAAGAATAGCTTACACAACTGAAATTACAATCTAGCCATTGATATGGCAGAATGAATATATAATATTAACAGATTGAGTCTTGATTTTCACTGAAGAGAAATGTTTAACATATTAAAGATACATAGAAATATGGATTTACAGGTACATCAAGGATATAAACAATAACAACCAAATGACTGAAATGTCATTACATGTATTCCAAATTCAAGTCTAAGGGAAATTATAATACCATTATTTCATAAATATCCTTTTGTATTAGGTCAATTTATTGAAGGCATATACAAAATTCTGTATAACTCAGAAGAAAGTTTAAAATCAACTTTGCAACTATTACTTATTTCATAACATGTCAAGATTAATAAGTTAACATTGACTAGACTTGTATTATCTGTATTGTATCAGTGGGTAGTTCTATTAAAATCTGTTCGTGCTTTCCCCTTGACTGGTAAGGTAAGTGCTAGGAATTATGTTTGACATAAAATTACAGTACATATCACTACTAAATACCAGGAAAATACTAATAAATACTAATAAGACATCAGAAAGTGGAGAAAGAGATGCAATTCATGTATTCTTACTCTGTACCAAACCTCCAAGTACATAATGTCATCGATGGGATAATATATTATATATTTTCTATAGCATTTGCTCATATCAGTATTTTACCTTTCTCAGGCAGTAACTTTTCACAAATGTTATAAAAAAGCTGCACATCTAGATGAATAAATTATGTTTACTAAGAGTATAATTATAATCAACTTAACAATAAATACTGAATGTTTAAAATTTATTGAGCTCTATCATAAAAGTATGATCAATAACATATCTGATACAGTTAATTGAAAAATATGTCACAAGATCAATATTCTTTTACAAAGGAAGTGTAATCCCAAATATAACAATAGTTAAATATTCTTTTCCTTCCTTCAGGACACAATGCCTCCACCATGCTTGTCACCAGAGCTCTACAATTCAGTGGAAGCCATACTTTCTGCAAGCATCAATGTTCCAGTGAAAAGAGATCTTTAATTCAAAAATTAGCATATAAGAAAATTAGCAAATATAAACTTTGTCTCAAAGATATTCACAACCCAGTTTCTGGTGAAAAAGAAAAGAGAATCCTTTCACTGGGTAAAATTGTCCCCAAAACTGATGAAATAGAGAATATTGTAGAAGCCTTTTGTCAAATGACAAAAGGGGGGCAGGGAGAGCACGACGTCTATATTCCACAATATCTCAGCATTTCCATGGAATAAGCAGGCCCCAAATAGAACGTTACGTCCAGAGCAGCAGCAGTTTGACAAAGTTGCATCCAACCTTCCAAAATAAGGCACCCTTAAAACCTGTGAGAGCATGTGTACCTTTTGAAAGACACCAAATTGACTTAGTAGATTTCAGCAGCACATTAGAAACCAAAGATGGGATCACCTATCGCTTTGTGTTGTCTATACTGGACGTTTTTTCTAGGTTTTTATGGCTTAGGCCACTATGTGACAAAACATCACAGAGTGTTGTTAAAAGTTTAGTGCAGATGTACTTAGATCAGCAATGGGGTGCTCCCAAAATTATCCAAACAGATCAGGGTGGCGAGTTTAAGGGCATGATGAATTCACTCTGTGAAAAACTTGGAGTCAGGCTCATCCATTCTCAAGCCTACCACCCACAGTCTCAAGGAAAGGTAAGAAATTGTCTTCAATAATAACAGGTAGAGCCTGTTTCCAGCCAAGCTGCATGTTGCATGTAGGTCCTTATATTTGTAGTAAGGGACCGTTCATAACTTATGGCTGGGGTGGGTGGGGTGTGTGTAATGGATAAAAATGATTGCCACGGAGGACAGTCGTGATATATCTGTAAATACAGATGAAAACAAATAATGGAACTAAACCCCTTTGATATTCATAAGAAAACTGTCAAAAGCTACCTCACCACCCCTGCACATATGTTTCCCAAGATAAAAGCAACAAAAACCTTTCCACATCAATAAGAAATCGGATGTATGATGAGTCGAATGTATGCTTCCTACTATATCATCAGCATGTGATTGTATGTGTTCATGAATCATCATCAAATAGTGATGATACCAGAGGTGAAAAGGTGAGCAGTGGCACCCTTCAAAAACACTTGTGAAGGCAAGTCTCACCTGTTACAACATGGGAACATATGACAAAAGTCAAAATAGGTATTTGCATTTGACACAATATTTTCACTGCTAGCATATTAAAGGAAGCCTTTAATGAAGAGGATATTTTCAAACATAAACGTAATTTTCATAATTTCAGGATGAGCGTTCACATAGAGTGTGGAAGGACTGTTTGCGGTATGACCTTCAGCACCTGGATGATATCTCCTGGGTAGACAGTCTTCCTGACTATTGCCGCATTCACAATGAATCGGTCAACTCAGCAATTGGTAAGATATTTAAGAGCGAAGAAAATGGCTCTGATCATGGCATTATCTCATCCCACAAAAATACTCTGAAAATAAGTCCTGATGACTGTTGCATTGCACAGTCCCACTACTGGTCTACCTGTAACATTTTGTAACAAGTCCATGCTGATACAAGCTGTTTTTGTCTGTGGTTTGTTCTAAGTGTTTTCTGGGATACTGTGCATTATATATTGTAGGTTGCAGTCCTTACAGAGCCATGTTTGGATTCCATCCACACCATATCACCAGGCTGTTGAAAGCAGGAGGGAAAAGTATGGATGGATACACATGTGAAGACAATGCAGAATATGAAACTGTTGAAGAACATTCCCAGGTGACTGGAATTGTATTGCATATGGTATGGTATATGATATGGTATGGTATATGATATGGTATGGTACGATATGCTATGCTATGATATGGTATGGCATTACATATGGTATGGTATGGCATTACATATGGTATGGTATGGCATATGATATGGTATGGTATGGCATATGATATGGTATGGTGCATGGCATATGGTATGGTATGCTAGGCATTGCATTTTGTATGGTATGGTATGGCATATGATAGGCTATGGCATATGATATGGCATGACATATGATATGGTATGGCATATGCTATGATATGGTATATGGTATGCTATGGTATGGTATAGTAGGGCATTGTAGGAGGTATGGTATGGTATGACATATGATATGATATGGCATATGATATGGTATGGCATATGATATGGTATAGCATATGGTATGGTATTGCATTGCATATGGTATAGTATGGCATATGATATGGCATGGTATGATAAGGTATGGCATTTGGTATGGTATGGTATGGCATTACATATGGTATGGTATGGCATATGATATGGTATGGCATATGATATGGTATGGTGCATGGCATATGATATGGCATGGTATGATATGATATGGTATGGCATTACATATGGTATGGTATGGCATTACATATGGTATGGTATGGCATATGATATGGTATGGCATATGATATGGTATGGCATATGATATGGTATGGCATATGGTATGGTGCATGGCATATGGTATGGTATGCTAGGGCATTGCATTTTGTATGGTATGGTATGGCATATGATAGGCTATGGCATATGGTATGGCATGACATATGATATGGTATGGCATATGCTATGATATGGTATATGGTATGCTATGGTATGGTATAGTAGGGCATTGTAGGAGGTATGGTATGGTATGACATATGATATGATATGGCATATGATATGGTATGGCATATGATATGGTATAGCATATGGTATGGTATGATAAGGTATGGCATTTGGTATGGTATGGCAGGACATATGATATAATGCATGGCGTATGATATGGTGTGGTATAATATATGGTATGTTATGTTATGGTATGACATATCATATGGTATACTATATGGTATACCGGGATCGGGTGGTCAGGCTCGCTGACTTGGTTGACACATGCCATCGGTTCCCAATTGCGCAGATCGATGCTCATGCTGTTGATCACTGGATTGTCTGGTCCACACTAGACTATTTACAGACCGCCGCCATATAGCTGGAATATTGCTGAGTGCGGCGTAAAACTAAACTCACTCACTCACTCACTCACTATATGGTATACTATACTATATGGTATGGTATATGGTATTGTATATGGTATGGTATATGGTATACTATATGGTATGGTATACTATATGGTATGGCATAATGGTATGGTTTATGACATGGTGTATGGTATGGTATATGATATATGGTACATGGTATGGTATATGGTATGGTATGGCAGGGCATGACATTGCATATGGAGTGTTATGGTACGGCATATGATATGATATGGTTATGGCATATGATATGGTATATGGTATGGCATATGGTATGGTATATGGAATGGCATGGTATGCTATGGCATCTGATATGGTATGGTACAATATTCTATGATATATGGTATTGCAAATGGTATGGTAAGGTATGACATGTGTGATATGGTATGGTAGATGGTATGGTATGGTTTGGCATATGATATGGTATGATATGGTATATGTTATCTGGTATGGTATGGTATGGATGCATGTATGGTCTTATAATTTTATTATTTTATTAGGTTAGTGAAGGGACCCTAAACAGATTGAAAGAACTGCAAGATATCAGGAGAGAAGTCCTGATAAAATCAGACAAATCTTCATCGAAAATGGTGGATAAACATTTGAAGACCAATCCCCCTTCTCAGTATGAAGTTGGGGAGATTGTCCTTGTTCGTCATCTAGGCAAGGACAAAGGAGTAACCAGGGGTGGGCAGAAGATCACCTCTCCAAAAGCTGTTGAGGGTGAGATTTTGCAAGTAGACAACAAGCTCCACAAATACAAGGTGCGGATTGGAAAAAAAGTTTCATGGCGATCTGTTTGCCAGATTACAGCATTAACAAGGCAAAAGGAAGGAGAAAAGAGAAGGCAAAGTAGACATGCAGGTGCAGTCTGTTAGGGTCATATGTTCAAAGACTGCTAGTATACGTATCACCATACGCTTTAAACTTTCACAAAACATTATGTTATTAAGTAGTTAGCACATAAATACAATAGGTTGCTCACTTTAAAAATAACCTTAATGCTCAAGAGATTAATTTTGCTAACATTTCAGCATTTCACAAACGTTTTGTTTACTTTAATATGTACATAGATGCTCAGTCATGCTGACCAAATATGCTTTTTGGACTATATAGGATAATCTGTTATGTTAATTGGAAGCATGCAGGTACTACAATCCTTGTTTGAGTTTCCACATGTATGTTATCACTTACATAAATACATATGTGTGAGTTACAAATTTAAGGAACTTATTTGATGCGTGTCTGAACGCAGGTAAAGGAAGCAAATCCAACATTTACCACTATAAGTTGCAAGCAAGAAAGGAAAGAAAATCTGAAGAATGTTTGTTTGCCCATGTGCTTCTGTCTAATTACCAGTTCTGAAATTTGACATATATTTTCAGATATCTACATGAATGTCAGGGCACTACAAAAACAAATGACGACCCCAACAGCACTATCTTATGACCATCTTCTCCAGAAATTAGAAGACTTGGCAAGGGAAAGGGGCCGTGTAGTGAAACACAACTCAGGTGGAGGAAACTGCATGTTTCTGTCCCTGAGTGACCAGATTTATCATGTGCTTAACTTGGAAATGAATGCTCTGGAGGTTAGGGACAACATTGTTGAGCATCTGAGGACACACCCAAATATAGTAAGCCAGCATTGAAACTTGTTTTTTGTAGAAAACAAATAAGACTATTACTTAATTATATACACAGTGGTTTTGTATGACATGTTATCTTGCCTTGAGAGAGTAAGTCTGGTTTAACATCATGACATATGACCTGGGGACACTAGACATGGGCTTCACCCATTTACCAATGATAATAACAGAATCTAGATTTGAGGCTTGTAGATATGAATGCTTTAAACACTATGCTGCCCAATCACACTATAGTATTAAACCAACTTGTGAGTCTTTTTAAATAATAATTAATGATACATTTTGTACATGCAGATCGATGGAACACCACTGTATCAGTTTGTCTGCACACAGCAGTCATGGGAAGATTACCTTTCAACCATGGAGGCCCCTGGCACCTGGGGTGATCACCTAGTTCTCCTGGGTGCTGCAGAGTTCCTCCAAGCTGACATTGAGGTAATCACAACAGCATCGGAAACACACCCGGTCACGATCAAGGCAGTGAACAGACAAGATAAAACCAAGAAGCTATTCCTGGGACATATCTCTGAGTTCCATTATGTGAGCCTGAATGAACTAGGTAAGTACAAATTAATAGATTAACCACACCATAAACAATTATTTTCAAATGATATGAATTACACCAGCAGATGAGTAAACAAGTGGTTGACAGCTATGATCAATAATGTACAAATACCATCAGATCATGAATTACTGAGGACTTCTTTTTATTCACCATAGTTAGGCAAACGATTCAATGTAAATTCATGTTTTTGACAAGTACAATGGCGGCCAGTTCATGTACCTGTTACTCTGTATGTGTAATTGATTACTTATATTGCATAAGATATCATTAAATGTGCAAGTGTCTATGGTTTGGAATATCATAAATACTTTGGAATATTAATTAGGAATTAATATTTAGTTAATTAGTCTTAATATCGGCCTTGATTTGCTCAAATATCTTCATTTTCTCAGGACAGTTTTGCAGGGATTGTCACTTGGAGTTGTCGTTGTGCCAATGCGTGGACAACATTAATGGTGAGACTCTATTAATGGTACTTTGTATTAATGTCCCTCTTCAACCCCTTACAGTGCAAGGGAACTGTTGTAGTGACAGTACATAGTGATACCTGTATGTGGTATAATGTGTTAAATCACTGAACACAGACTGTCCCAAACACTTTCCCTGTCAGTACACATATTAGCATCTACTATATTAGCACCATTATTGTTAGAAGCATGCATTTCTTCTACAATCATCGTCATGCATAAAGTAAATTCATTGTAACCATGGCAGTTGGTTCATTCATATTATTTGTTTTCTTTTTTATTCTTTTGCTGTAAAATGTAGGTTATGAAACATTATTATGAATGTACCAGTATTTATCTTCCCCTGCAACTGTTAACATACTATGTCATCTTTACTTCCATTCACCCAGCAAGTGACACAAGATCATCCACACCTGGTTATGGTAGTGAAGAGGACACAGGTGAGGATACCTTAGATCAAACACATTCATTATTGCTGAGGATAAAGTTAGAGATGAAATAGGAAAAGACTGATTGACCATAAAGCAGACACCAATGATTATGATGCTTAATAACATTCCTGGAGTTACCTACAGGGACAGGGTGTCAGAAAATAATGAATCAATTTCTATCACAACATTAACAAGCTTTATGCTCTGAACTGTGCACTGACTAAATTTCTTCTGCCTAATATGTAAGATATTCTATGTATGGAGTTAAATTTCATCAACTTTACAATATATTTTGATTCAGTTCCAGAAAGTAGCAATATTCATCTACCAGAAACTATGCAAGTTTCAAAGGCATTCTTTGAGAAAGAGGTAAGTGTTAAATTAGAATATATATTTATATTACATTTATTTTATAATATTTTAGCATATGAAAGAAACTGACAGTAAGTGAGTCTCACATTGTCCACAGTTTAGATGATGCATTTATACAGAGAGTTCATTATTATTTCTCTAGGAGGACAATCTTGCCACGTATCTGCGGAATCTGATTCAGGGAAACTTCAGGTAAGAAAATGTAATGTAATGTGTCTAGCTTGTTCCTATATCCTTGTTCCATGTGATTTTTACTAACTAAACTAAACCTAAGAAAGTTCTCAACAGCATGAATGTTAAATGGGTGTTAGAAAAAAATAACCTATATTATTGATGAAGTCAAAATAACTACTGTAAATGCAATTGCCATTCCTATATATAAGCCCCACAAAATAACTTCTGGTCCATGTTTCTTCAAAGAAAACATTATCTACAGTGTATGTCCATGGTGATATTGCATATGTAATAACTCCAGTGTTAAAATATGAATAGAAAAAATAGTAGTGTTATTGAATACCCGGTATACCTTTACCCATTCTTGTCATAAGAAGCGACTGACGGCATCGGGTGGTCAGGCTCGATGGCTTGGTAAATAGACATATGTCATTGTATCCTGGTTGGGCAGATCGACACTCATGTTGATGATCACTGAATTGTCTGGTCCAGACTTGAATATTTACAGACCACCAACATATGGCTAGAATATTGCTGAGTGCAGCATTAAACAACAAACAAACATTCAATGTACTCTCCTTACAGTGGCGACAGAGATGGGCGAGGAGAGAGGCACACAATGTTTCTGCAAAGATATCCGTATCAGGACATGAAGGCAGGCTTTGCAGCAAGTTACATACCAGTAGAGGTAACTAAAGTAGTAAATGATACAGTGCTTAAATGATGATGTTTAGTTTAATGTTACACTTGAGAGCCTCCTTCATACCAATTTGGTACGTATTTGATGATATTGTAATAATGAAAAGACCCAAACAGACACACACCCACCAATACCAACACTCACCTCCACCCATTAACAACCACACCCACACCCTCACCCACAACCACACCCATCCACTCAAATGCCCACACCCACCTCCATCCACAACCACACCCATGACCACACCCTCACCCACAATCACACCCATCCAGACCCATGCTCACACCCATCCACAACCACACCCATTCCCATCCAGACCCATGCCCACAACCACACCCATCCAGACCCATCCACATCGACAACCACATTAACACCCATCCACACCCATGCCCACACCCATCCACACCCACATCCACACTCATCCACACCCATGCCCACACCTATTCACAACCACACCCACATCCACACCCAGCCACAACCACAACCACACCCATCCAGACCCATGCCCACACCTACACCCATCCACAACCACACCTACACCCATCTACAACCACACCCACACCCATCCAGACCCATGCCCACACCCATCCACATCCACACCCATCTAGACCCATGCCCACATCCACACCCATCCACTTCCACAACCTCACCCATCCAGACCCATGCCCACACCCTCACCCATCCACAACCACATCCACACCCATCCAGACCCATGCCCACACACATCCACTTCCACACCCTCACCCATCCACAACCGCACCACACCCATATCCACACCCATGCCCACACCCACACCCATCCACAATCAAAACATCCAGACCCATGCCAACACCCGTCCACTTCCACACCCTCACCCATCCAGACCCACACCCACACCCATCCACAACCACACCACACCCACACCCATCCACAACCACATCCACACCAATCCAGACCCATGCTGACACTCACACCCATCCACAACCATATCCACACCCATCCAGACCCATGCCCACACCCATCCACAACCGCACCACACCCATATCCACACCCACACCCATCCACAATCAAAACATCCAGACCCATGCCAACACCCGTCCACTTCCACACCCTCACCAATCCAGACCCACACCCACACCCATCCACAACCACACCACACCCACACCCATCCACAACCACATCCACACCAATCCAGACCATTCCCACACCTACACCATCCACAACCACACCCATCCAGACCCATGCCCACACCCAACCCCATCCACAACCACATCCACACCAATCCAGACCCATGCCCACACCTACACCATCCACATCCACACCAATCCAGACCCATGCTGACACCCACACCCATCCACAACCACATCCACACCAATCCAGACCCATGCCCACACCTACACCATCCACAACCACACCCATCCAGACCCATGCCCACACCCAACCCCATCCAGACCCATGCCCACACCTACACCATCCACAACCACACCCATCCAGACCCATGCCCACACCTACACCATCCACAACCACACCCATCCAGACCCATGCCCACACACCTACACCATCCACAACCACACCCATCCAGACCCATGCTACACCTATCCACACCCATCCAGACCCATGCCCACACCCACCATCCACAACCACCACCCATCCAGACCCATGCCCACACCCACCCCATCCACACCCACACCCATCCACATGCCCCACCCATCCAGACCCACACCCACACCAATCCAGACCCATGCCACACCTACACCATCCACATCCACACCAATCCAGAGCCACACCCACACCCATCCACAACCACATCCACACCCATCCAGACCCATGCCCACACCCAACCCCATCCATCCATGCCCACATCCACACCCATCCAGACCCACACCCACACCTATCCACAACCCACACCCATATCCACACCACTCCAGAGCCATGCCCACACCCATCCACAACCATACCCACATCCATGCCCACACCAACACCCATCCACATCCACACCCATCCAGACCCACACCCACACCTATCCAGACCCGGCCTACACCACATATCCACACCACACCCAGACCCATGCCCACACCCATCACACAACCACACCCACATCCATGCCCACACCAATCCACATCCACCCACCCACATCCCATCCACACCTACACCCATCCAGACCCATGCCCACACCAACACCCATCCACACCCACACCCATCCAGACCCATGCCCACACCAACACCCATCCACAACGACACCCATCCAGACCCATTCCCACACCCACACCAACACTCATCCACAACCATACCAATACGCTCACCTTCACCCACAACCACACCCACAATTTCACACCCACACCACCCCACACCCACAGCCACACCCAAAAATGAACATATACATGTTTCATGAGAATGTTTGAATTTTGAATCTGCAGCTCTATGGACACCTCCTGAAGTGGCTTGAAACCAACTTTACACGTCGTATCCCAAAAGACAAAAGGTTAGTTATTATCCAGTGACAGTGACAACAACATACAGTAATCAGTATATAATGAATGTGCTTTGCTTGATCCTGTTCTTGCCAAGATGAGTTTCAATACACATCCTACTGTTGTTATGAATTGTCTTCATGAAAAATTTTAACTTCATCAATTTATATTTCATTAATTCATTCACTGATTCATTCATTAAAGTTAAACATGACATTAATGCAATTTTAAGACATGTACTACTACTATCAAGAACCTGTTTATTTCAGCTGCCCCTACACCAGCTCAATGACCACTGTCTTGGATGTGCACAATGTGGACGACAAACTCAAAGAACTGACTCTGCAGTACATGTGGTAATATATATTCACAATTTGTTTCTCTAATGTCAATTTTATAAAACAGTGGTTAGAGGGCATTTTCTTCTGAATGTTTCTTTATGTAGCTACCTAATGCAAACATGGTATGTTGATTATGTCTTTCTGTTTCTTTTACAGTGCAACAACACACTACATTTTTTATGTAGCAGTGAAAGAGGCGTGCTTGTACCTCACTGAGAAATCCACAAAACTCAACTACATGGATGTCAATAGAGAGTGCACTGAAATGGAGTCTTAGAGAGAGAGAGAGAGAGAGAGAGAGAGAGAGAGAGAGAGAGAGAGAGACAGAGACAGAGAGAGAGAGAGAGAGAAAGCGAGAGAGAGAGAGAGAGAGACAGAGAGAGAGAGTATCTACAAAGTGTTGTATTAGCATGGTTTAAATCTACTGAAGTGCGATTTTCTCAGTTTACTGTAACTTTAAAAATTAAATTTACTTTAAATTCATCTTCAATTTTGTTTTGTTTTCTGCATTATGGAAGAGCATTGTTATTGGGCAGATGCCATTGACCAGAAATGAGATAAGCACCCTTTAAAACCTAGGAATGTACTGAGTCAATAATTCTAATTTTCAGAGATTTTTACTATTATTATTAATCACGTGCCTTTTACCAGAAGTAGGATAATGCCTTTCAAACCTACAGTTTATGGAATTTCAATGAAAAGAAGTTTTCTTGGCTGATGATAGGAAATAGCATTTCAAACTTACAAAGTAAATTAGTGAAATTGTAATATACTGGGTCACTAATTCAAATTTCAGAGGTTTTACCTATTATTATTAATCACGTGCATTTGACCAGAAGTGGGATAATGCCTTTCAAACCTACAGTTTATGGAATTTCAAGAAGCTATCTGGGCTGATGATATAGATTAGCATTTCAAACCTACAAGTAAATTATGAATGTACTGGGTCAATAGTTCTATTTTACAGAGATTTTTAACTATTATTATTAATCACTTGCATTTCACCAGAAGTTGCATAATGCCTTTAAAACCTACAGTTTAAGGAATTTCAAGAAGTTTTCTTGGCTGATGATAGGAAATAGTATTTCAAACTTACAAGTAAATTATGAATATACTGGGTCACTAATTAATATGTTCAGAGGTTTTAACTATTATTATTAATCACGTGCCTTTGACCAGAAGTGGGATAATGCCTTTAAAACCTACAGTTTATGGAATTTCAAGATGCTATCTGGGCTGATGATAGGAAATAGCATTTCAAACATGTGAGCAAATTATGAATGTACTGGGTCAATAATTCAATTTTTCAGAGATTTTTAACTATTATTATTAATCACATGCATTTGACCAGAAGTGGGATAATCTCTTTCAAACCTACAGTTTATGGAATTTCAAGAAGTTTTCTTGGCTGATGATAGTAAATAGCATTTCAAACCTACAAGTAAATTATTAATGGACTGGGTCAATAGTTCTATTTTACAGAGATTTTTAACTATTATTATTAATCACATGCCTTTGACCAGAAGTGGGATAATGCCTTTCAAACCTACAGTTTATGGAATTTCAAGAAGTTTTCTTGGCTGATGACAGGAAATAGCATTTCCAAGCTGCAAGTTAACAAATTATTAATGTACTGGGTCAATAATCCAAATGTTCAGAGATTTTTAACTATTATTATTAATCACATGCATTTGACCAGAAGTGGATAATGCCTTTAAAACCTATAGTTTATGGAAGTTCAAGAAGTTTTCTTGGCTGATGATAGGAAATAGCATTTCAAACTTACAAGTAAAATTATGAATGTACTGGGTCACTAATTCAAATGTTCAGAGGTTTTACCTATTATTATGAATCACATGCCTTTGACCAGAAGTGGGACAATGTCTTTAAAACCTACAGTTTAAGGAATTTGTAGATGCTATTTGGGCTGATGATTGTAAATAGCATTTCAAACTTACAAAGCAAATTATGAATGTACTGGGTCACTAATTCAAATTTTCAGAGATTTTTAACTATTATTATTAATCACGTGCCTTTGACCAGAAATGGGATAATGTCTTTAAAACCTACAGTTTATGGAATTTCAAGATATTATCAGGGCTGATGATAGTAAATAGCATTTCAAACATGTGAGCAAATTATGAATGTACTGGGTCTTTAATTCTATTTTACAGATATATTTAACTATTATTATTAATCACGCAATTTGACCAGAAGTGGGATAATGCTTTTCAAACCTACAGTTTATGGAATTTCAAGAAGTTTTCTTGGCTGATGATAGGAAATAGCATTTCAAACTTACAAGTAAATTATGAATGTACTGGGTCACTAATTCAAATGTTCAGAGGTTTTTACCTATTATTATGAATCACGTGCCTTTGACCAGAAGTGGGACAATGTCTTTAAAACCTACAGTTTAAGGAATTTGTAGATGCTATTTGGGTTGATGATTGTAAATAGCATTTCAAACTTACAAGCAAATTATGAATGTACTGGGTCACTAATTCAATTTTTCAGAGATTTTAACTATTATTATTAATCACGTGCATTTGACCAGAAGTGGATAATGCCTTTCAAACCTACAGTTTATGGAATTTCAAGATATTATCAGGGCTGATGATAGCAAATAGCATTTCAAACTTACAAGTAAATTATGAATGTACTGGGTCACTAATTCAAATTTTCAGAGATTTTAACTATTATTATTAATCACGTGCATTTGACCAGAAGTGGGATAATGCCTTTAAAACCTACAGTTTATGGAATTTCAAGAAGCTTTCTTGGCTGATGATAGGAAATAGCATTTCAAACCTGTGAGCAAATTATGAATGTACTGGGTCTATAATTCTATTTTACAGAGATTTTTAACTATTATTATTAATCACGTGCATTTGACCAGAAGTGGGATAATGCTTTTCAAACCTACAGTTTATGGAATTTCAAGAAGTTTTCTTGGCTGATGATAGGAAATAGCATTTCAAACTTACAAGTAAATTATGAATGTACTGGGTCACTAATTCAAATGTTCAGAGATTTTTAACTATTATTATTAATCACGTGCCTTTGACCAGAAGTGGGATAATGTCTTTAAAACCTACAGTTTAAGGAATTTCAAGATGCTATCTGGGCTGATGATTGGAAATAGCATTGTTAATTATTGACAGCCATGAGATTTAATCTTATTTCAAGAAATCATAAACTGTAGGTTAACATTAATCACTTCTCGTCAAATACACATAGTCAGAAATAATAGTTAAAAATCTCTGTAAATAAATGATACATTCACTCTGTATAATCGCTCTTGAGCATAAACTACGGAGTTTAAAACGTGTCAACTTTCTTAGTTGAAGGCTGAAATTTGGTGTGACCCGGCCGCGGGGCTGAAACCGCAGCTATCATCTGATATCTTGAAATTCCGCCAAACTGGCAGGTTTGAAACGTGTCCCACTTCTGGTCAAATGCGTAATTAATAATGGTTAAATCTCTGGCGGTGGTGGCGACGTACATTCATAATTTGTAGCAGATTTGAAATATTATTTCATCGGCGCAATATCTACAAAATTCACCAGCGCCAGGTTTCTGTTGTCTACTTTAAGTCAGGCTTGCGTGATAATAATGGTGAAACTTTGGTGTTGAATGTGACTTATTACATTCATGTTGCCAACAGTTTGAAATAACGACACAATTCCGCCAAACTGTGAGTTTGGCACTTCTGGTCGAATACGCGTGATTAACTAATAATGGTTAAATATATCGTAAATAGGGTAAAGGCAATACATTCATGAACTTTGCTTTCTGTTTGGCTGCTGACACCAATAAATAAAGCCTGATGACTCATTGAAATTCCATAAACTGTAATTTTGAACATTAATCATTTCTCGGTCGAAACTTGCGTGATTAATAATAATGGTTAAAATGCTCTGAAGACGGTGTGACCGTATTCGCGAGCTTGCTGTGAACTGATAACATCTGCAATTCGCGCAAATAACAGGTTTGAACGATGACCCCACTTCTGGTCAGGCATATTCATAATAATAGATAAAACCTCTGTTCATTGTTGCCTGAGTTGAAATAACCCTTTCCTGTCATCGAAAACTGTTGAACGCTCATAAACTACTGGTTTTAAAGGCATTATCGCTTCTGGTCAAATGCGTATTGGTAATAACGTTAAAATGCTGGTTGTTGATTATTGACTTGATACATTAATGGCGAAAACCGATAATCGGCAAAGCAATTCGGCTGTGAGCATGTCGTGTAATGGATCTCTGTAAAATGACCCAGTCGACCAATGTTTGCTGGCAGGTTTGAAATGTATTTATCATCGGCCGAAAAGCTTTCTTTGAAATTCCGCCAAACCGGGTTTGAAGGATGCATCCCTTTCTGGTCGAAAATGCGCCAATGAACCAGCAAGCGACCGAAAATCTTCTGAAAAACCGATTGACGAGCTACATTCATAATTTAAACGTGTTTGTCTTTATTTTCGGCCCGAATAACTGTCTTGAAACTAACAAGCTGGGTTTGAAGATATCCCGACTGCCGGTCCGAAACTGCGTGATTAATGATTAAAAACCTCTGTTGCCATTGGTGACCGTATATTCATATTTTGGTTGAAATGCTGACCTGTCATCAGCCGAAAAGCGCTGTTGAATTTCTGCAAACTGGCAGGTTAAGGCGTGTAACTTTCTGGTGAAAATACAGTGATGTAATTATGGTTAAAATATGCGACATGACGATACGATATGAGCAAAATCTTGTCTCATCATCGGCGCTGACAGCATAACTAATTCCATAAACTTCGGGTTCCAGACGACCCATCCCCACTGTTCAAATAAATTGATTCACCTAATAATGAACTACCGAGCAATTATTGACCCAATACCATTAATGTTTAGCAGCGAGATTTAATGCTTATTTCTATCATCGCTTAAGCATTTCTTTTAAATTCCATAAATGCTGGGATTTTGAAAATCCCCTTCTGACAAAAAAGGCGGAAACAGCAATAATAATGAAATATAATTATTGACTTTCATTGACCCTACAGGTACCCCAAAAATTGCCTCGACTGCAGTCGGCCAATATCGTAACAACACCATCAAAGGCACAAGCAAGCCAATTGAGGCAAGCCAAATTTTTAGTTGACAAACTTTGAAATAAACAACTCGTGAATTTAAACCGTAACTGTACCTTTGCACCTTTGTAGATGCTCTCTCTGTCTTCTCTCTTTTCTCTTCTCTCACCGCTTTCTTCTCTCTCTCTCTCTGTCTCTGTCTCTCTCTCTCGTCTCTCTCTCCTCTCTCTGCTCTCTCTTTCTCTCTGGAACTCCATTTCAGTGCACTCTATTCCGACATCCGTAGTTGGTACGACAGTTTCTCATTTTAATGCCTCTTCACTGCCCCATAAGCGCAACAGTGTTACGCTGGCAAAAACGAAAGACCATGGCCTCAACATACCGCTGTTTGCATTAACTACATAAAGGCATTCGAAATAACCCTGTACTGTTTTATAAAATTGACGTGAAGGTAATATTTCTCTATTACCACGTAACGCTTTGAAGTCAGTTCTTTAGTTGTAAGCCCACGTAATGCATCAGGCTTGATGATCTGGCTTGTAGGGCTGTACTGGCACATGTCTTAAAGCCCATTAATGTTCATGTTTGTATGCCATTGAATAAATGAAATAATTAATGATATAAGTGATGATTAATTTTCGTAACTGTTCGTAGAGATGTGGCGAAGGCTGAATCGCTAAGCGATAAATTATACTGATTTTGCTTGTCGCTGAACCAATAACAACTGCTGTGTTTGAACTGCGGCGATAACGGTTTCAACCCTTTCGGTATCCATAAACTGCATTCAAGGCTAAACGTCTCATGTTATGTATGTTAGGCACTGGTGTGGTGGTATTGCTGGTGGCTGAACAGTAGTGTGGTGTGAACGAAGGCTGGCGCTGATTTGACGGGCTGTGGCGAAATGAATGATGTCTGTTCCAGTGTGGCAGTCTGTCAAACCGAACGAACGTGAACCTGGACGAATGGTATTGTGTGGTACAGATGTGTGGTAATGTTGTGGACTGGTGGTAATGGTGTATGGTGGTGTGAACAGATATGAATGTTGTGAATGGTGTTAATGGCTGAATATTGTGGTATGTTGTGGAACAATGGTGACGGTAATGGTGGAAGTATTGAGTGAATGAATGGTGAAGGTGTGGCTGGTATGGTGCTGAATGACCGGATGTGGATGACCGGCAATGCTGAATTGGTTATTGAATTAATGTGGTACAGATTGGTGGTGTGGGCTGTGAACATGGTCTGGTGGAATGTGAACGAACAATGAACTGGTAATGGTGACGAATATTGTAGTGACATGATGAACGGTATGGCGAAATGCTGAATGGTGACGGTGAATGACGGAATGACGAGCATGAGTAATTGTGTTATTGCCGGAAGTATGGTTATTAATTCGATATGGTAACGTGAATGCGAATACGAACGGAATGGTATGGTGTCTGAATGGTGTGGTGTGTGGTAACGGTGGTGATGATTGTGAATGAACGACTGACCAATGATGACGGGTATTGAGTTGGTAACAGACGGATGTTGTTGTGGTGGCTATTGATGAACCAATGATGGTGAATACTGAATGACGGAAGTGGGCGTGGTCTGAACGCGATTATTGACAATGCTGACGAATTGATTGTGGCTGAATATACTGAATGACCGGTTCTGTTGATGTCGGCGTGATCTGGTACGGTATTTGATAGTATTGATGATTACGACAGTGGATGAAGTCGTGGTGGGCGGTGTTTGGCATGATCTGGTATCTTTTGATTGATGAACAGTGATGATGACGAATGTATGGTATTGATATTAATGAATGGTGAAGTGGTGAAGACGGATATGGCGTAAATGAACAATTGAATCAACGGTTGAACTGGTCTGAATGAGCAGTTGATGGATGACTGGTGATTCGACTGGTGTGGATATGGTATCGAACTGGGCTAATTATTAATTATGATTGTAGATGAGTGTACCGAATCGGCCTGTTGATGGTGACGGGCGTAATTGAGTTGATGATTCGGATTGGCTGGTATTGGTGTGTTATTGATAGTTATTGAATAATTTCGATGATTATTGGATATTGGTGTGGATGGTGTTGAACAATTGACGGATGAATGATAAATGTGGTTGTGATGATGGTGAATAGTGACAGTTCGGCATGAATAGTGATTTATTGGTGGGTGTTATTGACATGGTGGTGTGATTGATGAATGAGGGGTATTGGTCATGGAACAATGATTTGTGGATGAATTGAATGATGGGCATTTGAGGTATGGATGGTGTGGTTGTGGTGATTATTGATTATTGGGTGTGGTTGTTAATGGAGGTGAAGTCGATGACGACCCGGTGGGTGTGTGTCTGTTTGGATGTTTCGTTGTGCAGCTATCATCGTATTTAATGAACTTCTCAATCAACGATAAACTTAATGGCGCGTATCATTACTGCGGATACCTCTACTGATAATGACTTCGCTGCGTACTGCCTTCATCATCTTCGATCTTGATCTAACGACATTATTCGATAACCTCTCTCCTATTCTATCGTAATACTATTTAATGCTTTGCATTCAACATATTCTGGCCGCCAGCTGATTGATTGATCTTCAATATTCGAGTCTGGACTGGTAATTCGTGATCATCGACATGATCTGCTATTCAGAAGATGCAACGACATGTGTCGATACGAACTTCGTCCTGTGACGATGGAGCAAAATTCAACTAACATACCCATTTTTCTATTCATATTTTAACATGAACCGACCACCTTGTATCTGCGTGGACATACCACACTGTAGACTTTCTTTGAAGGCATGGACAATGAAGTCGTACATGGAATATACAGGAATGGCAATTACCGTTGCAATGGATGACTTCATCAATATGGGTTATTTTTAACGCCTAAATGTATTGACTTTCAGGTTGGCTAGTTGAAATCACGTAATTGGATATGAACGAACGATACATTCTTGCCTGATTTCTAGTCGGAATTCGCTATCACGTCGAACAGATCTCTGAAAGAAATGTAATACTAAACCGGTTATTGTGGACTCGCTTGCGGTATCTTCAAATATTATGAAACCAAATCGATATCAAATATATCATTTATTGCTGCCTCTTCTCAAAGAATCGCTTGGTAATATTGTACTTTGGAATTTATGATGGTAACTCCATCAGAATATCTTACATAACCAGGCGGCAGTCGTAGGATTCGAAGCATAAAGCTTCGTTATCTTCGTGAATGAAAGTTCGTCTTCGACGACTTTCCGGGAATGAACCCGACCAACGTCGACGGTCACATGTTGTCGTCTTTCTATTTCATCTTTAACTGTCACTCGGCAATATAATGAATGTCGCTACCGTAACCGATCTTTGATGATACTTTATGAATGACATATTAACCAACGATTGCGAGGCGAATTCATAATAATGTTCGTAACGAAAGAAAACAATATGGTCGAACCAACTGCCATTACAATGATTGCGCATGCGATTGTGGAAAATGCGTCTTCAACGATAATGATTAATATTTCGAGCAGATAACCCCAATATGTTGAACGCTGACGAGGAAGTGATTTAACACGATTGCTGCATGCGGGCGTAATCGTCTTCGATGCTACAACGATTCCCTTGCACTGTGAGGGTTGAAGGACATTCCTGAAGTACTGCATTAATAGATATGCCATTAATGTTGATCGCGTGGTACAGCGATGGTGAACGTCCTACGAAAACTTTGTCATGAAGAGAGATGTTTGAGCAGGCGATATTAAAGACAATTAACTAGTATTCTGGTAATATTCCAGAAACGATATTCGGAAGCCATGAACGCTGCGTTGTGTTCGATAATATGATATAATGATCGATGCATGCAATTTTTGACGCCGTTATTTTGTCGAAAACATCAGTTTCCACATTGAATAGTTCCTTCAACTATGTTATCAGGGGATCACTGATATTTGTCATGACTGATCGGCTTCCGCTGATCTTCAACGATTCATATTTGAAAATTGTTTGTAATTGATGATTATCTGTCAATTTCGCTTCACCTGGTTCATTCGAACGATATGATACATTCAACGCTCGTTTACTGGTGTTTATGTTTCGATGTGATGATTACCTCGGTGTCGGCTGAATGTGCGGCACCGGAAACTTTAGTGATAACTTCATCGACGAAGAAACGATATTCCATGTTTTGCTGTTGTTGCGGTTGAAACTGATAAATTGATTGTTCGCTCGTCTCGTAATGCAAAATATCGTGTTATTATTTAAAGACTCGCCAGACGGTTTTAATACTGCTGACCGATTGACGTCGCGGTATTCATATCTACGAACCTCCAAATCTGTTATCGTTGACGAAATGGTGAAACCACATCTCTAGTCCCCGAATCATATGTCGCGAATCAAACGAACTTGCTCGAACAGATGACGTGTCATACAAAACTGCACTTTGTCATACTGATGAAATGGTCTTCGTTTTCTGCAAAACGTCAATGTTTTGTCGGTCGATGATCTCGAATGACTGGTATCTGTCCAGGCGACTAAATTTCGGAAGTTAAGCACGCGGTAATCTGATAAACTCGAGGGACGAAGACATGCGGTTTCGTTTCTGGGCTTCGATCTTCTGATTTCTGGAAGACGATCATGAACAATTAACAGTCATTTGTTTTGGCGAATAACTGTTCCGATATAATGAATATCTGTTATGTCGGAGATTTCGGGGCGAACGAAGCAATGAACCTTTCGAACACTGCTTTCATTTTAACGCTTTGCAATGATGTTAAAATCGTTGGTTGCTTTCGCTATAGTTCGAACCGGCATCAATGAAGCCGGACGCTATATGATATCTTGCGGTTCTTCGTTTGGATTCACTATAACCTAATGAATGAACCGTACGTAAAATGCATCGCCGCCATACCGGTAACATATACTACGCTCAATCATACCATCTTAATATTGTTCATACATCTTTACCGCCACCATTGCAACACCATGCTATCGCAAATAACCAGCTACGCCTACGCCGCTCGGCTGCTGCGCTCACCATGCCATTTCGCCTACCGCCTGCATATGCCAGCCACCATACCGCATCATATGCCATAACCACTATCTCGCCATATGCCGTACCACCGCTGCTCCATACCTGCGCTACTTCATACTACTACATACCATGTACCGCTGCTATCATATGCCGCCACCATACATATGCTTCCCCGCTACCGTATGCCATACCGTGCTGCATACCGCCCATATTTACATACCATATACCATACCGCCTGCAACCACTACGCATATTATGACCACTGCATATGGTGATGACCAGTGACAGTTTGAATTTTACGCTTTTCGGCAACTATTCCAGCTTTATGCTGGCGTCAAACTGGTCTGGTGTGAACCGGGTATCCAGTGATCTTGGCATGAAGCGCCGTCTGTGGCTGGCATGTTGTCTTCCAAGCGCACAACCACCCACGTCCCGACATATGACATGCCATATGTTGCTCATACCGCCAGCGCCAGCATGCCGCTATATTATGCCGCACCATCATAAGCCATGCGTGCGCTCATGTCCTGCCAATAACCGCGCACTTCGCCACCATACCGCCATCGCTTGCTGCGTATCATATGCCATACCTGTCGTAACGCAACTCATATGTGCCATACCATGCAATGCTTTTACTGCCATGTAACTATCGCTATCATACCACTATCGCCAGCAAATATTGCCTGCGGCTATCTTAATAACCGCTTCCTGCCATACATGCGGCGCTAATACCGCCACCGCCATGCATATGCCATGCCATATCATATGCCATGCCATGTATGCCGCTGCATACTGCATGTAATGCCATGCACCACGCCACCGCTATGTAATGCCGCTCCCCATGTCATGTCATGCCATGCCATATCATGCTTATACCATCGCCATGCCATGCCGCTATAACATACCATGTAATGCTGCATGCCACTTCACCGCCTGTCTTACATACGCTCGCCACTGCATGCCGCCACAATACTGCCATGTGCGATACAATACCCATACTGCCGCTCGCCCATGTATGCTGTAGCTCGTATGTATCTTATCATGTCATGCCAACCACCGCTTACCTCTGCAATGCCTACATGCCATGCCGTAATGCCATATACCATATCGCCCGCTTATGCCATGCCGTAATGTAATAATGCCGCTATCGCCAACTCCATCTTATGCTGCATACCACCACTTTCGCGCCACAAATGCTGTGCCCATCATGCCGCTGCATGCTGCATCAACACCGCTGTAATGCCATGCTGTAACGCTGGCATATAAGATGCTTTCAAACCATCTGCTGCCATGCCGTATCGCCTGCATACCGCTGTAATACGATTCGATACTTCAGATATTTAACGGCCAGTTTTACTGATGCCGTTATAACTTCACGTAATCATCATGCTTTCTCACCATTGTCGCTGTTGAATGGAGATGGCTGTGGCATCCCCATGCAGTTTAAGCACGCTTTGCCGATACGTTTCGGAAGTGACACGTGGGGATGAAGACGTGGGTAAACAAAATATCTTGCCAGTGCTGAGTTGACCGAATGCGTGTGTCGTGTCGGGCTGTTTACGATATCTCATTGCTGAAGATACGCGGCGCTGGCTCAACTCCACGCTCTAATGACATTTCATCTGAGTATGAAAATTCGTTTGCTGTTTGAAAATATCTTTCTTCATTAAAGGCTTTCGCTGGCGATCTGACGATAAAATAGCAATACCTATTTTGACTTTGTCGCTGTTCCCGTAATTTAACGGCTTGAGCGAACGCTTCACCAATGGTGCGAAAGATGCCGCTTTATCACCTTTCGCACTGTTATCATCGCTGACGATGATGATTCGCGGTACGTATGCTGATGATATGTGGGCTTCATCATGCATCGTTCGGTGATGGAAGTTTGCTTTATCGCGAAGGCTTCGCTGAAGATATTGAAGGTTCAGTTCCATTATTTGTTTCATCATTTACGAGCGACTGTCCTCATTGACGTCATTTTATCCGTGCACTTGCCCGCCCCGCAGCCGTAAGTTATCGGGCGGGTCCATACTACGAAATCATAAGGACACCATGCCGAGCATTAAACTTACGGCCGAGAGAAACGGGCTTTCTGCCTGTTATTATTGAACGAACTATTGCGCTTTCTGAACTGTGAATGACCGGGCAGGTGATCGTAAACTTTAAGCACTGTTCGGATTAATTTGGAATACGCCATTGCTGATATTCCGTCTGCATAAACGCACAACGGCGCTTTCTGTGATGTTTGTCACGCCAGTGGCTAACCATAAAGAAAACTACAGAAAAACGTCGGTATGGGTAACTGAAATAGCTCTTGATTTCTGTGCTATCTGCGAAGTCGAACTGTTAACTTTCAGCGGGTAAGGAGTGCCTTATTTTGGAAGGTTGGTCTATACTATGCGGGCGTAACGTTATTTGAACTCTTTATTCGGCCTCTTTGAATATTGAGTTCAATGAACTCCGCCCGTCGTTTGACGCGTATTCTCTGACTGTTTCACCGAAACTGGTGTGAATATCTTTGGTTCAAGGACTATGTTCTTCGGTTTTCAACGTAATGCCGGGCTGTGAATATGGCTTTCGCTGTATGATGCTGCGGAAAGCTGGTGTGAAGCTTCTGTTTTAGCTGCGTCTGAAGGAAGGAAAGAATTTAACTTCGATGACCGCGTATTTGGGACCCTTTCGCTTTGGCTCGAAAGAATGACGTCTTTATTTGTGCTATTTTCGATTATTGTCGATATGTTATTGTTCACTTTTACATGATAGGCTCAATAAGGGCTGAAGCATTCGTTGATTTTCAATATGGCAATGGCATGGTTTATTCGTCACAGACTTTATGGCGCATTTGTCGAAGACCACTTATACCGAAAACAGGTATGGTGATAACGCCGAAAATATATGATATTGTCCCCGTCGATCTGACGCCATGTACTTTGAAGGTTTGGTACGAAACAAAGAATGCGTTTCTTTCTTCCATACGATATTCTTATGGTATTTATTAATCGATTTTCACCGGTGATGCTGTGATTTTATGTCAAAACACCTTCACAGCGCTTGCCGATCGAAGCTGCGAACGGGCTAATCACCCGCTGATACAATGCCGGGTAATACTGGTATCTGTCGTATTACGGCACTGTCTGATAGTGACTGGTGCAAAGTGATTTAAACTGCAGTTAGCGCCCTTCGACGACACAATACCGAAAGGACGGTTTATGAATAATGTTATGTTCACGCTTGGGCAATTTGGTGCATCTTTAATGACATTTCGATCGTTTGATTGCATTGACTATTTTGCAAATCGATAACGGCATGTTATTTTATAGTGAAAATCAGATAATCTGTTAATATCGCTGTATTCGTTCGCCGTATCGGCGTAACAGATTCGCCGATTTCGGACGATATTAGCTATTTCATTTTTATCTTTCGGTGTTGATTACTTCGGCTGTTCCGTGAACCATTCATCGGTTGCCGTACGTTCCCCGCTAATGAATTTGTGATTTTGTTGTCGCACGTGCTTCATGTTTGTTTCTTCGATTCTGGTGAATTCCATCAACGTCATGTTTCATGACCGTACTCTTCGGGCCGATGGTAGCGATGACGCATTCATATACTTTAAGGTTTTCTTCTTGCTACTTTCTGACATTTACATTGTTCTGGCTTTCGCCAAATGTTTCCGCTGAAATATTCGGCGTCATCGGAAATTTTCATTATGTTGAAGATAGATTTCTCTCTTGCTCGGCATATGATTCGCTGGTCAACGCGTGTTTGTCTGTTTTGTTTGAAGTTAACGATTATCCTTCGGGGTTGGTGATTCTCGTCTCCTTTCATTTCTGGACTATGATTATTTGTCTTGTGTTGCTTCAAATCGTTGTGAGAATGCGGTAAGTTCGATCGTCGCTCTTTACTATCACTGACTCGTTCTGTGACCAGGTCTGCATCTGAAATAGGTATATATCGGCAACTCATCGAACAAACACGGAAGTAAACTGGGCCGGTTTTTATATATCGCCCTCGGCCGGAGATGATACGATAACTATTATAAATTGCAAATATGTAAGTGTACGGCGTCGCTTCTCCGGGAAATATTGTGACGATGGGCTGTCTGACAAAGCGCTAACCTGGTAACGAAGTTGATGACCCACGGCGCGGTCGATGACAGTTATTACTGCGATGCGATTCGAGGTATTCTTCTTCTTCTGCGCACCGGTTTTCGAGACTTCGATCAGAACAACGCCAATATCGCAACGACGTTTCTTGAAGAAAAGAAAACTTTATTGCTGTCGACGATTGATAGTTTGATTTTATGCCGAATCACGCTGTTAGTGTTCGGCAACAGTACCGATTGAACACTTGTTTGCTGCTGAGATGTGAAGGAGAATAACTGACGTGACGAAGGGAGAGCGCGGCGATTCGCAACTTTGATTCGGTGATTGAAGGCACGTTCGTTATGACATGACGATGGCTGCTGATGCGGTGTTTACGGCTGTAAACGCGAATGGCGGATTTCATGGTCATCGGTTTGGTTTAGATGACAATGTATATCGGGATTTAACTTTGCTGCGCTACATTTAATTTAGTTAACCGCAATGCTTTAATACAAATATATTCTGGACATCGAAAATTGTTTATGGCGTTTCTTACATTTGATGTACGCCATGACAAACTGACTTTTGATGAAACGGGTGATGGTTTATTTTATGATGATTGGCTGTAACGAAAGAATCATCCCCACCAAGAAAATGCTTTCGCCAACATATTCGATATCGGCAGTGTCATTATACAGAACCATTCTCACGTTACTGCGGATAACCGCCAATAACCCGTTGGAGAAAATTTCTCTGTTCGTATTCGATGGAATCATATGGCGACATGAACACGAATTCGCTAAATATTCTTCTTTCACAACGATTGATTTTGAAAATATCGGCTAATATCGTCGACTGAACATTAAATACGAGGATGATTGTTCGATCGCGACGTAATTTAAATGGCCGTCCATCTTTGGTTGGTGACGCTTCGAACAGAATTGAACCGAAATTCTGGTTAAGCTGAAGATTTCGTTGTTTCTATTGGCACTGATGGTCGCAACTTCCATAAACATGTATCATTGACTCTTTCTGACCTTTGCTGTTCATTGACCGAATCTGCGCGCATCTATTCGGTATAGCAATTCGAAAGGACTTTGACCACAGGCTGTTTCTGTTATTTGAGCAGGTGTTCAACTTCATGGTTTTGATGGAAGATAATAATGCTTTATTGGCGGCAAATCAGTCGGTTTGATTGAATAATGTAATAACTAAGTCATTGTCGACTTTCCGGCGGTGATATGAAATGAACTCGGTCAATGATCTGGTTGCGAACCTTGTGCGGCATATGTTTTAATGGACGGACGACCAGATGAAGGTTTTAATGATGATAAATGATAGCGATTGCCATTGGTTAATGACTGAAGACGATGATCATCGGTTGACTTTCAACGACCATATCATGTTCTTTGATGATGTTGAGGAACGAACGAAATAACACCTTTAAAGAATCTTGGTGTCGTTACTGATCGATCGTTTTGGTTTGTGAAGACTGATTCGCACGTGATTTTGTCGATCAGGCTGGTGCGGTCGTGAATATTATACGTAACGGTTGGTATCGTGCTTTGGTGGAAGCTTCATTATGATCGTGTGTTTAGCATTCCTACCCACCATGCTATGAAAGATGGCAAAATGGGACTACTGGGGAACCAGTTTCGAAGTGCTGATACTTATTTTCACTTCGATCGGTCATATATGGCGTGACTTATCGTGACTTTACTTTCGTTGATATTGTTGGCATGCTTATGATAACGGTAAACAACGCTGGGCGGTATGACGCGATTTTAACGGATTGTCGATGGTTTTAACGAATCGATGATGGCTATTGTTCAATGATGATGCGTAATTCTGTTTGTTTACTAACGATAATTTACTGCATCATCGTCGCCGCATGATGTAATGCGCTGACTGTATGCGCTTTCTTCGGCTCTTTGATGTTGAAGCAATGAAATAGGCTGAAGAACCGGCGTCATGGGCTGCATGTTTTGAAATCGTCGCTTTGGTGAATGGTCATCTTTAATGCGGCAGAGCATTTAAAGCAGGCATTTTATTCGTCTTCTCGCATTTTGTTTTGAACTTGCCATCGAATGGTGGTTTCGATTAATTCGCTATTGCTAACATGATCGCCGGTGGCGCGTGAATATTGTTTACTGTCGGTGCGAAAGCTCGTCGGCGCAGTTTCCATTCGGCAAAGATGTGGGAATGTTATTGACTTTGAGCCAGTGTGTTGGTGACTGTCATCAGGTCGTACGGTGCTGCTGCGGTGACCGTTTGAGCTAAAGGCATGAAAGAAACAAGCATTGCGTACGCGCATGTGTGGTCGGTGTTTGACTTTCGGCACCGTAACTTGACATGGGCGACTGGCACTTTGTTTGAGCTTTGCTGACTGACCGACACTGTCATTGGTTTTGACCTGGCAGTTGATAACAAACGACCCAACGTCGTCGAACATGCCTTGACGCTGATTGTTGCTCCGTATATGCTGGAAGCAGGATATCATGCTGAGGCAGGCAAATCGGCCATTGGACGTTCGGCAATAGACTGGCCGGTACTGGAAACGATTTAGATGACAAATGCGTAACAATGGTTACCTTCATTTGCCGAATGACCAGCTATGAATCGGCGAACTTTTACCCAGAGATTTGATTTTTCTTGTTGTGTTCGATCGACAAAAACGAAAGGTGCTGTAAAATGACCAGTGGGCGGCATTTCGGCGTGATATCGAAATCGGCTCGTCCATGCGTAACTGATATGAAGCAACGACTCTGACCGCTATGGTCTGGCATATCGACTGCCGGCGAGGCGATGACCGGAAATCGCATTTTGCAATGATACTGGCGCTGGAGCATGTTCACTTCCTGCCAGCGGATGTCTTTTTCCGTCTGCGACTCAATCATTGACCCGTATCCGCTGTTATTTTGGCACATTGATTTATTATGCGCCCGGCATCCGCGGCCATTACGATGATAACGCCCGGCTCCATGACGACACCAGCATTGTTATCATACAGCATTGATGACATCATGCTGCCCGGCTTTCCGGTGTTAACGCGCAACATTGTTATCGTTGCCGTACATCGTGACCGGCAACGATGATATCATTTGCCCATATTCGGTGACACTGGCATTGATCATGCTACCCGGCTTCGGTGATGACTTGCTGCTGCATTGATACTGCCCGGCTTTCCGATGTTTGTAACATTGATAACGCAACGGCTTCCGGTATTCATATTGACGTAATCTGCCCAGCTTCCGGCGTAAATGTTCCATTGATGTCATGCTGCACGGCTTTCCGGTAACGCTAACGATGATGTCTGCCGGCTTCCGATGACATGACGCTTTCAATGTTTGCTGTTGATGCGACCGGCTTTCCGGTATTAACATGACATTAATGTCGCAGCAACTTCAATGTTAACGCTTGGCGACCCGATGTCATGCTGACAACAATAACGTGACATTAATATTCTTGCTGTAATGACAGCGCTAACATTGATGTCTACCCGGCTTCCGGTATTCAGCTGCCCGGCTCCGGTATTTCTTTATAACAACATCCGGTATTGTCATGGCGTGATATCTTTCCGATATTGGCTAACATTGATCGATAAACACTGCCCGGTGTTTTGGCATTGACGCTGCCCGGCTTGTTAATGATAAACAGCGTAACGGCTGGCGTGATATTCGCGCATGATTAATGTCACCTTTCAATGAAACATGGCATTGATGATAAGCCGACCGGCTCCGGCCTTGACATTGTGTCACGCGCCCGGCTTGTGTTGCCAACGTTGATGTCAGCCTGCACGGCTTCCGGTGATACCTTTCAATATTTTGATGATACGCGCGCTTTCAATGGTAACGGTGATGTCTGCTGATTTCGGCTTTCCGGTGGCTGCTGGCACGGTGATGTCGCTGCGCGGCTTTCGATGATGGCCGGTGATGTCATATGACTTCAGTGGTAAGCTGACGATGTCATACTGCACGGCTTCAATGTTATCGTGATAAACGCTGCCCGGCTTCCGATATTGTACTGGCATTGATGATCTTCCGGTATTTGTAACGATGACATACTGTTCGGCTTTCCGGTATTGATGTCATGCTACCGGTGACCAGAAGCTTCGCCATTGATGATCTTACTGCCGGCTTCCGATGATAATGGCGGTGATGTTCATGCTGCACGGCTCGGTGGCATTGATGTCATACTTTCGCCCGGCTTTCCATTGCTGCCTTTCCGCGGTAACATGACATTGATATGCTGCACGGCTTTTCAATATTGGCTTTTACCGGCGGTGATATACTGCGGCTTTCAGTAACATGACATTGTCCGGTGGTAACGCTAACGTGATGTCTTGCGGCTTCCGGTGACGGCAGCGTTGATGTCACTGCCAGCTTTCCGGTGATGACATAACATTGATGCTACCCGGCTTCGAATGACGACGCATTGATGACTGCTGACCGGCTTTCAGTGTTAACGCTAACGGTGATGTCTTGCGGCTTCCGATGCTGCTGGCTTCGGCGTTGATGTCATGCTGCACAGCCGATGTTATCTTCAACGTTGATAACGGCTTTCCATTGGCGATGTCATGCTCACTTTGGTAACGTGACATTGATGCTGCACGGCTTTCCGGTGGTAACGCGGTGTCATGCTGCACGGCTTTCCGGTATTTAACGACCGTTGATGATAACGCCCGGCTTCCGATGACACCTTTCCGGTATGATGACGCTGGCATTGATGGTCACGCCGGTTTCCGGTATTAACATGGCCGGTGATGATCATGCTGGCTTTCGATGACGACATGGCATTGATGATCATGCTGCGCGGCTTCCGATGTGCTTTATGACATTGATGTCTTTGCTGATGATGACTTACTGGCGTTACGATAAACCAATTTGCGTGGTCGAATGGCCGTATTTCGCGGCTTATGCTTGGCTGAAGCGAAAGGCAACTAACGAGGATCAGTGTCCTGAATCGTCAGCTCTCGCCAGCACTGGTTTCGACCAGACCGGAAGCGTATTCAACTTCAATTGCTGAGCGCTATTCAAAATGAACTCTGATGACCGGCAGCCGATTTATTGGTACGATAAACTGTTCGTGATATTACGTACGCCAGGAAATTGGTTGCGTGGTCTGCGCTGGCCAACGGTGTGTGCGTGGGCGGTTGGTTGATGTCGAACAATGAACATCAACTCAAATCGGTGCGGCCCGCATCTTTAGATTTTATAAATGGCGGTGGCTGTCTATGCCCGTATTAACCAACGGTCACTGAAACGCCGTCAATGACTTCAAAGACAATACGTTATGAAGCGATATTGTCGTCATTACGACGTAGTGACTCTGATGACAACATTTGGTTTGGCCGATTGCGACATCGTCGTGAAGATGTCGAGGACGATGTTCAGCTTTGCTCCGTGACGAACTTGATAACTGACGGCATTCAATATTAAAATCGCTTCGACGTATCCTAAGCCCTCACCACTGTTCACCTGACCGTGCTGACGTTACGTTACGCTGCATTCGGCATCGGAAGTTTTGGCTAAATCTATGCGCTAACTATCGGCGAGGTTCACAATATTGGTTCTCGGCACGAACTTAATCTATCGTTGGTATATCATCACGCCTATTGTTTCATGTCTGCATATTTTGTTCAGACCATCGTTCACGGGATCAATATGAATACTCCGCTTTCGCGATATATCGCTCTAAACTACCGCTATGATATTGACCGGTTATATCGAATTTGTTTCAGCGTGCGCTGACGGTCCTTGATGTTCCTGCTCTGACTGTTTGCAGTTCGCGTTTGTGCGAAACTCAAATCTTCATTGGCCGTCAATAATGATGCGGCACTAACTTTGCTAATGAGGACCGATGTGAATCTTGGCATTCCGAAAGAACGTGATACCCGCAAATGGATCACCGGTAACCACGAAGAGGAAGGAAGGAAGGAAGATGAAGATACGGGTATTCCTTACTGTCTGGGACCGTGGTCGGGTGGTCTGATACGCGTGATCAATCTGATAATCGTCTCTGCCGTTGACTACTGAACGATAGTGCCGAACTTGTTACGAACCGTCTGTTGCCTGGAATGTTAACGGTGTGTTATGCTTTCACGTTCTTTTCTTGAACAATGATATATCGTTTCTTTGCCACTACCATGCCGCTCTATCAGTTATACATATATGAGGGAGGAGGGAAGGAGGTCGCTCGGCTCGGTTGTATCATTTTTCCGTCGATTTCACATTTAACCGGTCGACTTATGCTCTTAATAGCTGGTCTGTATTCGCCTGTCGAAAGGCTTTAACGGACATGAACGAATAATATTGTTGTCGACATGCCGGTTTCGTTATTCTTCGTTTGTTCAGGCCCGTAATCTTCGTGAATCTGGTCATTATGAAAGTCGAATATGAATGACGAATTCGCTTTTAACGATTGTTTATTCCATTCTTTTGACGGCCGCGGCTGGCTGATCGACTTCGACTAACGATGATTATGGGAAAACTGGTTCCATTTTCGAATCCGGAAGGCTAAATCTTATGTTTCGAAATTCGGTCGTGAGATTGCCGCCGAAAGCGTTGCTGATGATGGAATCATCAGATTTCAACGATTCGGTACCGGATATCGTATGCTGTCGCGTAATGTTGCGGTTAACAGTCACCCAGATAATATTTTGTTTTCAACGTTTTAACAATGACCAGATCAATCGGTCGATTCATAGCGTAACTGTTCGGTTGATCAATGTTCGCCGAATCTGCTGATATGCGCCGACACTATTATACGGATGTCCGCTTCCTCAATCGCCATTTCAACTTCCCCTGCAATAATAACGATTTCGCGAAGCGCGCCAATATTTGTCGATAACTGTATTGCGCATATGGGAAGGATAACGACTTCAACTCGATATAATTGCTGAAAATTCGATATCAATTGAACGCTGTCTGTCCCCATATCGAACGCTCAATATGCCGACATGAACTGAATAATGCGTTCGGGACGAACGACGATAATCGCCCGCGGAATTGATCCTGATCGGTTGACTACGTGATATCGGTTGATTCAAGACTTCGATTCTTCGTCGAGATCGACATTCAGGATTACGACCGTCCATATGACCGCGTTCTGACTGTTGACTCTTTCAGTTTGTTTATGACTGTTATCGGATCCCCGTCGATAGATTCAAAATGAATTGACGATTTCCATATGATATCGGCGGATGAAGATATTCGGCATCATAACGAAACATGTTGAATTCCGACTCGTCGATTATGCGATCTTTGGAAGATGAACATCTATTGATCGTCATGAACGATGATGATATGACTATGATTGCCGTAATGATCGTTCGAATAAAGACGATCCGGATCTGTATCGAACTTTCGGTGTTGTTCGACTAATAACGATGACCGTTGCGGTGCCGAATACGCTTCGTGAACCGGCTGATCCATCGACGGG